>NW_021635455.1:600000-838771 GCF_004799145.2 Neltuma alba | reverse complement strand
AATCAGTGCACCGGTATCCCATGCTAACAGATCTGTTAGTTTGACCGTTAAATTGATGATCAGCACAAATTTGACCAGAAAATCTGACGTGGCATGTCTAATAAGCAGGTGATGTGGAATTTTTTCGGGGTTAAGGTGCATCAGCACCTCCAAGTATTTTTCCAGGTGCACCCAGTGGCCTAAAGTAATTTATGGTGCAATTTTCCCCTCAAAGTAATTAAAATGGTGCACCGATATCCCATGCTAACAAATCTGTTACTTTGACTGTGAAATTGATAAGTTAGCACAAGTTTGACTAAAATAATCTGACCTAGCATGTCTAACAAGCAGGTGACATGGCTTTTCTTGTTAATTCCATTGTTTTGTCTGAATATTACTCCTCTAGTCTTATTTATAACGCACTTCCAGTATGTCTCACACAGACCAAGGAAAATCCTAAATTTCATTAACTCTCATTTAAATTTTAATGACTTTCCAACTTTATTACTATTTAATATACATTATACCTCATATAAACAAAGTCAATATAATAATAAATGAGGGGTAAATTTGTACATTCATACAAAAATTTCTCTCAGTGCTTTATAAATAGGACCAAAAAATATCTTTTCTCTCCACCCTATAAATAAGATTAGAGGAGTATCTCTAAAAAAATTTCTTACTCTGAAAAAAATTCCAAGAGCCGAAGAGAGCATTTACTGAACAGAGAAAACAAAGCAGTGGCAGACGAAAAAAATTCCACATCACCTGCTTATTAGACATGCCAGGTCAGATTATTTTGGTCAAACTTGTGCTGACTCATCAATTTCACAAAGTATGAGATCTGTTAGCATAGGATACCGGTGCACCATTTTAATTACTTTGAGGCAAAATTGTACCATAAATTACTTTAGGCCACTGGGTGCACCTGAAAAAAATACTTGGGGGTGCTGGATGCATTTTAACCCAAAAAATTCCACATCACCTGCTTATTAGACATGCCACGTCAGATTTTCTAGTCAAACTTGTGCTGACTCATCAATTTAACGGTCAAACTAACAGATCTGTTAGCATGGGATACCAGTGCACCAATTTAATTACTTTGAGGGCAAATTTACACTACAAATTATTTCAGGCCACTAGGTGCACCTGACTAAATACAGGGAGTGCTGGGTGCACTTTAACCCTAATTATTATATAGAAGAAGTAAGAGCATAACTGGTTCTCTCACTCACTCCTCAATATGGCTGACCAGAACAGACTGGCAAGTCTGCAAAACACGTCCATCGCTGTTTCTCCCTCTGTTGCTAGCTTTAGTTATTGTTTCGGCTCAAGCAAGAGTCCCAAGCGACAAATCTGGTGCAAACCAGCAGACCCATTCTCTACTTTTCTGGTCAAAGCCATGGATTTCTTATGGATCCCTCGTCGTTCTGGTTATGAACACGTCTGGCCGGTAAGTTCCTTGTACCTCCCCGTCCTATCAAAGAAACTCTCCTAACATGAATACACGAATCAGCGGGGTATCACCTTTCCTTTTGGTAGTAGGTTGATCTTTGTTTTTCTTCCTCACCCCTTAAGGACGCCTCATTTATCGGGACGAAGGCTGTGTTTCAGTAGATAGCTATCATTAAGCTCGTGACATGTTTTCTCTCAAGCTCACTCTAAAACCTCAAGGTTAACGACTCATGTAATAGAAAGCATGTTGCTGCTACTAAGTCGTGTCTTTTAAGGTCAACTTTGATTACTCACTTAAATATGCAGGAAATGAAATTTGGATGGCCAATTATTGTTGGGACGTTGATTGGATCCTTGGGAGGAGCATTTGGGAGCGTCGGCGGCGTTGTCGGCGGCGGCATATTTGTTCCGATGTTAATGCTGGTCATTGGGTTTGATCCAAAATCAGCAACCGCCATTTCAAAATGTAAGATTCAATCTACATCTTGGTGACATGAGTTGGGCATTACGATGAATATACTTACCAGAAAATGATGTTGCAGGTATGATCACGGGGGCTGGCATCTCCGCTGTTTACTTCAACTTGAAGCTGAGGCATCCTACGTTTGATATACCCTTAATTGACTACAATCTTGTACTGCTTATGTTGCCCATAATCATGCTGGGGATTAGTGTAGTAGAGTCTCTTTGAGTGTTGTATTTGCGAATTGGATGATCACTGTTCTTCTTATCATTATCTTCATAGGTAATTAATGTTCAGACAGATGTTTACTGTTTAGTTACTCGCTTTAACTCAATATATCCTCACTTGGCAACATCCATATGCTTCCTATTCTATCTGGGCGCCTTCAGGTACCTCGATCAAGGCATTCAAGGGTGCTGATGCATGGAAACAGGAAACCAGAGTAAAAAAGGTTCACATCTGACCACGCCTTCACTCAAGTGAATCCTTTTCCTTGGAAGTTACCGTTCTGATTAGGTTGCTGCATTTCGCTAGTCCCAGGTTTAGGGGAAGTCAACCGTCCCTGGACTGAATTACTGTTTTTCTTGTTTGTGAAGTTGCAGGAGACCGCCAAGCTTTTGGAATCTGCTGGTTCGTGTATTTATTTAAGAGTTAACCTAGTGCATGCTCAATTATATTCTGATAATTATATATTACTAAGAGTGAAAAAGAACTAGATTGGTGCTGCTCCTTCTTATGCAGAAACGGCCAGTGGGTTAGCAGAGTACAGCTGTTTGTGATTATAGGTGGAGTTGGGATATCAGACATGATTGAAAAGATTCGGCAAAATGAATACATGGGATTCGACGACTTCTGCAGATAGATTCCTTCACCGTATAGTTGCTTCTAAAGTTGTTAGGTCATTGCTGGATATTACTATTGCAGTTGTATAACAATGAAAATATGTGGTGAGTCCCTCTAATTTATGGGTTGCGAGTAGAAAAAATAAGACAAAATTTGTGGGAAATTTATGTGGGCCGGATAACAGTTTTGAGGAGGACTGAGCATTTGGGCCGGAGAGGAGCAATTTCTCATGCCCTTATATATACGAACGGTGCTGAAGAATTTCCATCAATTAATGTTTTTTATCATGCACCTCGGCCCAGTGATGAATCTGCGCTGCCATATCATTTTGCCTAGAAAAAAAGACGTACAGAAACATGTCGCTTCAGGTATAATTTAATCTCCAAAAGTTTAAATTATACACATAAAGAGTAATTCAGTATTACCTCCGATCTTAATCATAAGATCTTGTTTATAGTAGTATTTAAAATGACTTGTGATCGTCTCGCAAGATAAATGAAGACTTGTCAAGTGAAGCGGCCGGAAATATTCGTTCCCGCGGAATCGCGGATGCTGCACGACGTGTAGTCGTGTCACCTGTGTAGATTGAGATTTGAGGCGAGCGGCTAACTGATAAAAATTGTTTTCTAAATTAATTATTTTGTACAAAAAACTATGCTAAGAAAAAATGTTCATACTTTTCATTGATATGAGTATATTAAGAAAACTTGTTAAGTTAGTTATTTGTATTTGTAATAAATTAAATAAGTGTTATTTTTTGTAAAATATCCTTATTAATAAAATATATTAGCTTTAACATTTGATAAAATATTTAATATGCCCAACTATTACAAGAATTATCTTAAAAAATGAATAACTATGAGAAATAAAATAAAATAAAATCTTATATTTAAGATCAAATTAAAAATCAAACTAATTTTTATATTAAAAACAATACATTCATTTTCTGAATTATAAGTGAGCGCCGGAGAGCACATGATCAGTGCATGTGAGACGTGGCGCATGGCCTGAACGCAACTGATTGAATACGCCAACACGTCAATATTTTATCCTCATTATTAGGACTACAAAAAACTTGTCTGCATAACCAACCTTTGTTTTGCAAGAGCTAATAATAATTCAGTAGTAAAGTATTCTATCTATGTAAGCAATCATTGATATTTTAAAAACCATTTTTCATCTATTTTAATCCGACGCGGCTCCATTGCAAAGATGCCCTGTTTTTGGATGTTTGAATAATTCAACCGACATTAATTACAAAATAGTATCATCTTTGTCATTAGTATAAAATTTAGTTGAATAATTTAAGAACATTAAAAAAAATTAATTAATAGTTATTTATAATAAACAACTATTATCTTTCAAAAAAACATCCTTGTTAACCTTTAACACGTGTAACTATTACAATGATTATTTTAAAAAAAGTAGACAAATATAAAAAATAAAGTGAATTGAGATCTTATATTAGAATCAAATTAAAAATCAAATAAACTGTTATATTAAGAATAAAAGATAATATTAATTAGCTTTCGGGGATTTAGAGAGAATAGTCATCTAACATGGGTTCATGGTAATTTTATGTAATATTACCCTAGCGCTTACGCGGCGCACGCGCACAATTTCGCACAAACTAACAAAAAAAGGAAAGAGATTTTCAAATGATTAAAGGAGTGTTTGGAAGACCGATAAAATATTTTCAGAAGCACTTTTCTGCTAATTGAGATAAACTCCTCCACATATTTATCTCATACACTGTAAAAATATTTTTAAAACTATAATTTTGATCTTATTCAAAGGAACAGAGGAGAGAACGATTATCGGATAAGAGGGAACTTGTGCGCGGGGGTCGCTTGAATTTAATGATTGGAAAAAGACATGCCACCCCCCCTTCTTTCCTTTTTTTCTTATTAAAAAACGTGGACGCAATCACAAAAGATTTCGTGCTTCATGAAGCAAAATTATTGGATTAAAAAACACAAAATCTCATGAAAAATGTAAAGGCTGCTAGAAACAAAATAGGAAAAGGACAAAAAATGATAAAGCTGACTGAAGTAGTAATTCTACGTATATAGTAAATTGATAACTAGACTAGATTGCAAGGTTGACCCGACCCTGGCTACAGTTTTTGGGTCTAGTTGGTGGTAGCCCCAGAGAGGTTTTGACCCAATCATAAGTCGGGCAAGCCATTGAGCCAGGTGAGATTATTTGAATCACTTTCTTTCTTTTTTTTTTCCCCAATCCAAAAGACGTAGAAAATTGAAAAGGAAGAAGAAAGATTATTGGAAAAAAGAAAGGAGCGAGAATAAAAACAGGAGAGTTGAAAAAACTTACCATGGAAGAGATTAAGTGCCCTCCTAAAAAGATTTTGATAAAAAACGAAATGAATGAGTATTTAGAAGCGAAGATATGAAAGAAAGAAGAACAAGATGATTTTAGGAGATTTGTTTTTCAAGCTGTGTTGAGAGGGAGGGGGAAACAAAAGAGAGTCCATGAGAAACTCAAGCCAGAAAGAAGGAAAACTGAAGAAGAAAAGGCTGGCTTTTGCTAATGAGATCATGGGGATTTGAACCCTCTCAGCGTAAATTAGCATAGATTAATCACAAAGATCTTTTAGTTTGAAATGAGGCAGGTCCGGAAAATCACAGAAATATTAAAAAATTGTATGAAAATGATTCACATTTAGTTTTAATTTTTAATTTTAAAAGCACCATGAAGTGGCATTTTGTGAGGTGTTAGATTGACCTTAACAGGGATACAGAGAATTTCAGCCGCCGAGGAGATACGGTTCCCAGACGACAGATGAGTGATGATGCCCGTTAATGAACACTCAAGAAACGAAGGAAAATAAAAAACACAACCAAAAAAAAAAAAAAAAGAAAAACTGTGCCCATCACGCCACATCACGCGTGGAATAGGAGGTTGACATGTATATATATCCACTTGAAACCCTCAACGTGAGATATATAACACTTGGATTGGGTGCTCGTCAGTTTTGATAAGCACATAATATCATCAGATTTGGACAGTGCAAATTTATTTTAATTTTTTTAAAATAATTATTTTAATAAGTATATGATAAAAAATAAAGATAATCTCTTAACTATCATTCTTTAAAAATATACTTTTTTATTTTTAAATAATTATTTAAAAATATTAAATCTGGACCGTTCAGATTAGATTTGGACGACCCAGATTGCTCATCAGACACTGAATGCGGACGCGAGATATATACCGATCCATTTAAGGCTTTGCTTGGATAGCGGATCAAAGATGAATGACAAAATCTGGATATATATGAAGAGTGAATGAAGTAAATAACTTTCTGGCCAAAAAAAAAAAAGAATGAAGTAAGTAACTTGAGCCTGTCTCTATATATATATATGAAACGTGAAAGAAGTAAATAATCTCTTTGCTGCGATTTCATCCCAGTGATGATGTATGTATGCGTTGGTGTGTGTGTGTGTGTGTGTTATATGATGCCTTTGTATGTATTCTGTTGGTATTTGCTGCTGATATGATCATGGATTGTGTGATCAATAATCTCTGCACCATAGGATGTGTGTGTGAGCGTGTGTGTGTGTATATATATGCACGTGATCATAATGGGAGATGGATGGGACTGATCAATGGAGTGGCCCCGACATGATGACATGCACATGCACATATATACCCAACCACCAGACTAGAGGTTACCAAACGCTTCAGTGACAGTGAGCTGGTTCAATAATTCCCCCCCCCCCCCCACACATAATGATGCCAAGTTTGACACGGCCTTTCAAAGCTCAGCTCCATTATTTGCTGACGTGGAAAACTATCCTCCAAACGAACGGCCACCAGTCACTTGCTTCTACCTTATTTAGATAAACCTAATCATTGCTCATCCTTGTTCCTCATTCTTTTCTAATCACACACTAACTGCATGAAATTATAAGTTAACTGGATTTTATTCCTGGCTAATTATTCTGTGCTCAGTATTTACGTGAATCGACCTTGATCCATTCCAATCAGCATTGCATTTTCTTTGATGCAGTTAATTATTATATAGAATACGAGTAACGTGATTGTGCATTCTTGACCAGAATTTTTAAATGTTTTTAACCCCAGGAGATCGTGGCTGTAACTTTATATAATATATTGATCATTGATATGACTCGAGAGTCGGGAATATAATGATGGATGTTGATTAGATTTATATAAGAAGTCAGAGTATAACTGCTTCTCTCACTTACTTCTCAATATGGCTCGGATCAGAACAGACTGGCATGTCTGCAAGAACATGTCCATCACTGTCTTCCTCCCTTTGTTGCTAGCTTTAGTTATTGTTTCGGCTCAAGCAGGAGTCCCAAGCGACACATCTGGTTCGAACCAAACAGACCCATTCTCTGATTTTCTGGTCAAAGCGTCGTGGATTTCTTATGGATCCCTGGTCGTTCTGGTTATCACCATGTCTGGCCGGTAAGTTCCTTGTACCTCCCCGTCCTATCAAAGAAACTCTCCTAACATGAATACACGAATTAAGGACGCCTCATCTTTATCGGGACGAAGGCTGTGTTTCAGTAGATAGCTATCATTAAGCTCGTGACATGTTTTCTCTCAAGCTCACTCTAAAACCTCAAGGTTAACGACTCATGTAATAGAAAGCATGTTGCTGCTACTAAGTCGTGTCTTTTAAGGTCAACTTTGATTACTCACTTAAATATGCAGGAAATGAAATTTGGATGGCCAATTATTATTGGGACGTTGATTGGATCCTTGGGAGGAGCATTTGGGAGCGTCGGCGGTGTTGGCGGCGGCGGCATATTTGTTCCGATGTTAATGCTGGTCATTGGGTTTGATCCAAAATCAGCAACCGCCATTTCAAAATGTAAGATTCAATCTGCATTTATCTTCGTGACGTAACTGGGCATTATGATAGATCTATATCCTTACAAAATGATCCTGCAGGCATGATCACGGGGGCAGGCATCTCCACTGTTTACTTCAACTTGAAGCTGAGGCATCCCACGTTCGATATACCCTTAATTGACTATAATCTTGTACTGCTCATGTTGCCCATAATCATGCTGGGGATTAGCATAGGAGTCAGTTTGAGTGTTGTATTTGCGAATTGGATGATCACTGTTCTGTTGATCATTATCTTCATAGGTAATTAATGTTCAGACAGATGTTTACTGTTTAGTTACTTGCTTTAACTCAATATATCCCCGCTTGGCAACATCCATATGCTTCGTTTTCTATCTGGGCGCCTTCAGGTACCTCGATCAAGGCATTCTTCAAGGGTGCTGATACATGGAAACAGGAAACCAGAGTAAAAAAGGTTCACATCTAACCACGCCTTCACGCAAGTGAATCCTTTTCCTTGGAAGTTACAGTTCTGATTAGGTTGTTGCATTTAGCTAGTCCCTGGTTGGGAAGTTAACCATCCCGGACTGAATTACTATATCGACTTAATGCTGTTTCGCTTGTTTTTAAAGTTGCAGGAGACCGCCACGCTTTTGGAATCTGCTGGTTCGTGTATTTATTAAAGAGTTAACTTAGTGCATGCTCAATTATATTCTTATATTTAGTGCATGCTCAACTATATTCTTATATTTATATCTAAGAGTGAAAAAGAACTGGATTGGGGCTTTGCTGTTTTTATGCAGAAACGGCCAGTGGGTTAGCAGAGTACAGCTCTCTCCCTTCAGGGCCAGGGGTGGACATTGAAAGAGCTCAGGTTGGGAAACTATTAGCGATCGTGATTGACTTAACATATCTCGTAGTAGTCTCTGTTTTTTTGTCTTCTGGAAAAAAGAAATGTTGACCTTTGTTTATTGAATGGAACTATTGATTCAGGTCTCCATTATTGACAACATTTATTGGAAAGAGTTCGGACTTCTTTGCTTCGTCTGGGTCTCATACGCTGTCCTGCAGATTGCCAAGGTCGCTTTCTTCTGTCCCTACGTCCTCTCCCTTTTCCTTTGAACATTTCTGGAACTAACGGTCAAACATATATTTTTCACAGACTCACACAGCTACCTGTTCAGTCACATTCTGGATTGTAAACTTTTTACAGGCAAGCATATACTACACGCACACGAGAGGCATAGCTTAAAATGAAGAATCATCACTTTAATTTGTGATATTTTGCAGGTGCCGGTTTCTTTCGGAGTGTATCTATACCAAGCAATAGGCCTCTATCAGGGATGGAGGGCTATCCCTTCCAAAGGAGACCAAGGCACTCGTTTGCCATTGCACCATCTGATTCTGGCCATTGTTTGTGCTCTGTGCGCCGGAATCGTCGGTGGCCTTCTCGGCGTAGGTAGTGGATTTGTTATGGGTCCTTTATTTATGGAACTAGGAATCGCCCCTCAGGTGAGCTTGCCTTCTTTTTGAACATGTCAAGGACATTACATCGGAATTCACAAAGTGTGTTAAGTTGTTTATGCTGAAAAATTGTGTTGCAGGTAGCCAGTGCCACGGCCACGTTAGGAATGGCATTCTCTGCATCCATATCTGTTGTACAGTATTACCTCTTGAACCGTTTTCCGGTTCCTTACGGTAAAGTTCTGAATAATAATATTCATCGGTTACTGCTTTTTTAGTCATTTGTTTCGGTCCAGCAGAACTGAAAGTAACATGTAATGACCATTTGGTGTTTTGTTGTTTGCAGCTCTGTATCTGACCACTGTGGCGGCCATTTCCGCATACGTAGGGCAATATATCATTGATAAGCTGGTTAGATTATTTGGAAGGGCGTCTCTGATTATCTTTGTTGTGGCCTTCACCATATTTGTTAGTACAATTGCATTGGGTGAGTGTCCAGCAAAAAAGTTACTAGGCTTTAGTATAGCATTTTTTGCTTCTTACGAGGTTTTAACTTGTTATCTACGACTGATCCACCCACCTTTTGTTTGTTTATGTAGGTGGGGTTGGCATATCAGACATGATTGAGAAGATTCAGCGGAGTGACTACATGGGATTTGACGACTTCTGCAGATAGATAATTGGCTCTGTTTTAGAGCCTTCACCACACGGTTGCTTCTAAAGTTTTAATGTCGAGTTCCATATTATTCTTGCAGTGAGGATTTGTTCACCTGGCTGTATGATGATGAATTTGTGTGGCGAGTCCTCTAATTTTTGTTACTCTACACATTATACATAATATTTCGATTTTCCTTGTAATTGCCTTATTTTCCGTGCGTTGCAATGAGATTCTAGTTTTAATTTTAATATATACTATCTCTGCTCCGACCTCATCTAGTGGGATAAAACTTGTTGTTGTTGTTTTTATATTATCTCTGGTGCTTTTTATAGGTACAGATAACTGAAAAAATTAATTAAAAAATACCTAGTTATGCATATTAAGAAATAGATTAAAATTATTTAAAAATGATAGCAATGCAAAATATATATATTTTCAGATATATCCTTATTTTATAGACGATAAGCGCAAGAGAGAATTTGGGGGAAAAAAGTGCATATAATGAATTAGAAGTAAAAATAAAAGATATATTAAATGTTTAGATATTTTTTACTATAACTTGTAAAAACTTATAGCTGGGAAAGCCTATAAAAATTAGGCTAAAAAATACTTTTAGCATTTCAATTTTATATAAAGTTTTAATTTAGTTCATTAATTTTAAAAAATATACTTTTACTTCTTTAATCCTAAAACTGTTAACAAAAAATAATGATATTGAGATATTGAGTATTGATAAAATATTTTCAAATGCTAAGCTACTAAATTTAACTTTCAAAACAACTATAATTATTACAAAAAATCATCATTTAAAAGTTAAAACTAATAATTTTACAAATAAAAAACTATACATATATTTTTTAAAATTGTTGGACCAACTGAAAAATTATATAAAAATACAGAAAAATATATATTTTATACTTAAAATTATAAAAAAACGAGAGAGTAATACTGCATCATAAAAACTGGCCTACTCGGGAAAGAGCCGTTCATATATTTGCCGCGAGTCGGAAAACGATTTTTTTATGAGAGGTAAAAGATTTTAAGAAATTCACCATAAACATTTACCACTGTGTGAACTGACCCGGATGCCCTATTTGTCTTTTCGGCATACTGTTTTTAGTGGAAATCGGAAATAAATGGGAAATTGACAATGAGGGGCCTTTCCTATATTTGTTGCGTTTTTAAACTGGTAACGGGGGCCTGGTTATCCCTCTCAAGCTCAGAACCCTAACACACTCTATCGCTTGCTCGATCGATCGATCGATCGATCGCTCCCTCCTTCCCCCTCTTGACTGCGTAAAAGCAAAGAAACACCATGGTGTTCTACTTCAAAGCACGCCCAGAAGCCGGTGATTACACCATCTTCATGGGTCTTGACAAATACGAGAACGAGGAGCTTATCAGATACGGTTTCCCCGAAGACATCTGGTAATCCATTCCTGCCTTTGCGTTTTTTTATTGGAATTCAGAGACAATTATGTTTACAACTCCGTATGCACCTTGAATACCGAACGTACAGGGTTTGGGGTTGCAGTTTCTTTTTGATAAAAAGACGCATTTGATGCTTACACATTCGTAATTGTATCGCCTGAATTACTGCTTGATTTCTTTATTTTCTCGGCGGTTTATCTACAAATTCACCTTACGGAAAAAGTATAGCTTTGTTTGCTTGTTTTCCAGTATTTTATTTTAATTTGCCTGCTGTTCTATTTTGATTTTAATATGTCTTTGCTATTTATCAATTTAGAATTTTTGGGAAAAAAAAACAAAGGATTTGAAGACAAATTCTCTTTATGATTTCAATACCGTTATTTGGAACTTGTAAGTTGTAACATATATATATATAAATATATTATCTTGAATGGTTCATTACTTTCCAACTTAAAAGAACGGTACATTAGTATGAATGCATAATATTATCAGGCAACTATTTTTTTTTCCCCCTTCCAATGTAGGGTTTGTTCAGATAGTTTCCCCACTCACTTCTCCATTTTGAAGCTATAACGATAGGGTCTGATTGTCCATACCTTGCAGGTTCCATGTGGATAAAATGTCTTCCGCCCATGTCTATGTTAGACTGCATAAAGGTCAGACTATTGATGATATAAGCGAAGGTTTGCTGGAAGACTGTGCTCAGCTTGTCAAAGCAAATTCAATTCAAGGTGAAAAAGGGCTGACCGTCTGCTCTTCAATTCCTTAGTATAATTGATCATTGTGGTTTCTTTAGTTACACGCCCTAAAAGTTATAACTGAATGTCAGATTGACGGCAACTCTGTTATTAGGCTTAAAGAAACGGATGCATAACTTTTAACCCTCTTATGTCAGTATTTTCTTGTCAAACAACTTTTTGTGTTTACGACCCTTCTTGTTTTGATCTTACATTTTCGTTTTAAAATGAAATCATGGCAGGAAATAAGGTGAACAATGTTGATGTTGTTTACACTCCCTGGTCCAATTTAAAGAAAACTGCTTCAATGGATGTTGGTCAAGTTGGTTTTCACAACCCAAAAATGGTGAATGTTTTTTACATGCTGAGAATTTGCTATTTTTCATCCTCAAGGCCGTAAGGTAGGGAGTTTGTGTCTTGGAATGCATTTATAATTGATCATTATCTGGTTTTATACTTAATAATTAGGTTCGAACTGTGAGAGTGGAGAAGCGGATCAATGAGATTGTGAACAGGTTGAACAAAACAAAAGTGGAAAGGAAACCTGATTTGAAAGGTAATCAACATAGTTGCTTTCCTTTTATGATCATTCTGCATAAAGTTACCTTTTGTACATTTGAGTGCTGGAAATTGAGTATGTTATTCTTAGGCTAGGGAGTAAATATGCCATTTACATGTTGAATTACATGATCATATTGAGCCGTAGTCTAAGTTGCCATTTGGGTATTTCATTCATACATGTTTGTAAATTTGATTTGACTTGTCTGATCTTGAAATTGAATATTTTCCAATATTTGCCCTAGTGAAGCCTGTATATTACTCATGATATGTGTTTGCTGTCTGTATTGCAGCTGAGCGAGAAGCAGTTAATGCTGCTGAAAGAGCAGAAAGGAAACAACAGCTGAGGGAAAAGGTGAGTTTGGTAGGATCGCTGTTTTGGTAATAGTACAGCCAAGTATTGCTGTCAGATTCCCAATTTCTATACACAGCATAATCTGCAGTCATATTCAGATTTCAATAGTCAACCTGTAACTAGAGCTTAACTTGAATATAAAGACGGTTTTTTCATAATAACTACATGTGGTAAAATGCTTTCAGTGTGATTCTTGGCTAAGTTGCCATATTAAGTAGTAGATGTTTGTGACGTGTTGAGAATCTAGGACCGTATTGTAGGGTTTCTTGCGGGTATGATTCTTAAAACATGTCTTAGTGACATTTGTCTTTGGGCTGCAGATTGTAGAATATGTGAAATTCATTTTGCATTCATTTAGTTGGTGAAATGTCCTTTCTCTTGGCATCCAGTTAGTTCTGCATGCCCAGTAGACTGTCTTGCCTAAATGCGAAAACTTGTTGAACATGTGATTTACCGAATGTAAAACTCATATGTTTCTGTTTCTTTGTACAGAAACGGCGGGAAGAATTGGACAGAATGGAAAAGGAGAGGCAGGCAGAACTAAGGAGCTACAAAGGTCTGATGGTGTCAGAAAATATGACATCCAATAAACAAATAGCTTCAGGCAGTAAATCATTGCAGGAACTGGAGGACGATTTCATGTAAGCATTGCTGATTGGATATAATTAACTGGCGACCAATCTGCCACCCAACAGATGAAGATATTGATTGAATAACCAAACCTTAGAAGTTGAAATGGTAGTAATCTGCCTACCTGGATTAAGAGAGCTCGTAGTGTGTGCTGTTTGAGGCGAGGGAAAAATAGGGGGGATTTGCGGGGGGTAAAGTGATTTACCTCTGTGCCTGATGACGACGATACCTGACACAGAACCTTGCTCAACGCTGGTTTTAAACTTGGTTTATTCGTGGTCGAAGGTGACCAACTACAATTCCTTGTTAAGCAACCATTATAACGGTCTGTTGTGCTCTTCTAGTTTGGTTTTTGGTTTACCCTTGGCTTGAATGCTAATGCTAATCTTGTTAAATTTATTATTTCTTTCGTTGCAGTCAATAAAAATAAACATATAAGATAGAAAATCTAGAGAGAAGCATTATTCATGAGCTGTGTGTCATGGTTACGTCTAATTGTGGTATAAAATTTATGGTAAAATTCTTTGAATCTTGAACTTCGATTTGTATTGGCAGGCTAGACCGTGCCAAGAATATTAAAAGACGGCGTGGCGTATATTTTATAATTGCACAAGGTTTAAGATAAGTGCTATAATTATGAATTATAAATAAGTGACTTTGTTAATTTATTTATTTTATATGTACTCTTTTGGTTTTTATTATAAAACCTCATTTTGACTTTTTATTTGGTTTTAATTATAAACTCCATCTATTTTGTCTCTTATATTTATGCATTTTTTTCAAGATAATCCTTCTAATAATGATAGTTTTAGCCAATATATTTAATTAGCAAGGATTTTGAATGACAACACTTATTTATTATAAATAATCAACTTAACTTACTTCCTTAATCTCTTCAAATAAGTCATAAATTGGGTCTTAATAATTAGAACGGAGGAGTATAGTAATATCTAGAGGATCGAATCAGACGAGGTGAAAGGGGGAAAAGATTCCTTGCGTTGCTTCCGTCGGAATCCGACCAGTTGTTTTGAATTTGGGCCACCAGAGGAGCCTTGAAGTTTGTTTTTGCAGAAAACATATTCCCAAAAGTCTCTCGATAATAAGTGCTTTTTTAATTCAATTTTTTGTGAAGAAAAAAAAAGTCTCTCCCTCCATTCGGACGAGATAAACGGATGCAGGTCACAAAGGCTGGCCCAAACTTTCTATGAAAAAATGAGGTTGGCCCAAGGGAAGTAGATTTATTTAAAACTAACGGCGCACGTTGAATGAAATCTCACCCTATGCCTAGGGTGTTTCCCCGTCTCTGAACTGAAGCATGGAAGAGCAAGCGGCGTCATCGTCTGCTTACGGCGGCGGAAAAACCGTGAAGGAATGCGAATCCATGATCCAGAAAAGCCTCCGAACTCCGATGGTGAAATTTTTGAGGGAACGCTTGGAGAAAGCCGGTTGTCCTGTGGGCAACAATTTCTTCAGAGCTGTAAATTGCGACGTGAACAGAAGTGGCGGTTACATTCCCGGTGAAGGGATAGTAGTGTGTGTGAATAAAATAAATTTACAAGATGAGGTTAACCAGGTGATAGCTCATGAACTGATTCATGCGTTTGATGAGTGTCGTGCTGCCAACTTGGATTGGAATAATTGTGCTCACCATGCTTGTAGCGAGATCCGAGCCAATCATCTAAGTGGTGATTGTCATTACAAACGGGAACTGTTGCGAGGTCATTTGAAGATACGTGGCCATGAACAAGAATGTGTGAGACGAAGAGTTAGGGCTTCAGTGTCTGGAAACCCTAATTGCTCCGAAGCGGCTGCCAAAGATGCCATGGAAGCTGTTTGGGATGTTTGTTACAATGACACACAACCCTTTGACAGAGCCCCGTAGCTGAGGCTAAGATAAGTTTATGAAACTGTGATTCTTTTGACTTGTTTTGGATCATTTTTATCTGAGCCAGGAATACAGGAAAGTTATTCACCTATGCGAACAAAACCATCATTTTTTACACGACCTTGTCCAATTTAAAGGAAACTACAATAAATGTTGGTCAAGTTGGGTTTCAACACCGAAACGTTATGAATGTTATTTACACGCAGAGCTGTGCATTTTTCTCCCCTTTTCAAAGCAGGTTGGAGGAGCACCGTTATCTGGTTTTATACTTCATAATTAGATTAGTAAGTGTGAGTGTGGAGAAGCTTCTCAATGAGTTTGTGAACAAGGTGAACAGGGCAAAAATAGAAAGGAAATCTAACCTGATATGAAAGGTAACAAATATAGTTGCTTCCTCTGCATTATTTATTCTCCATGCGGTTCTCTTGTAATGTCTGGAAATTGATTATGCCATCTTCAGGATAGGGAGGCAAATGTGCAATTTGCATTCTTTATTACATGATCATATCTTGCCATACACTTTGTGCCGTGTCTCTTAATTGTACATGTGCACGTGAACTTGAATCGAGTCGTCCCATCTTGAAAGTGGATGTTATCTGATCTTGTCGAGTGATACCTGTGAGTTACTCGTGTATGGGATGCTTGTTACAATGACACAGCCGTGACCAAACTCTGGAGGTTCACACGGACGACGGAATGATGCTTAGCCCCTCCCATCCTAACCCGATTGTTGAAATGAATCTAGGTTTAAGTTATATGAAATGTGTTTTCAATGATTTTTATTCGAGGTAAAGAAAGAATGAGTGTTATTTTATCTTAGTTTTTAATATAAGGGGAAGATGACCAAAACAACTTAGCCTGCATCCAAGCCACTAGTATGTTTCAAGGAAGCCATCTTCGATCCCAACGAGCTCGCCCAAAACTCTGCATGAACACTCTTGCCAAATCCCGTATTGTCTGACTGGAGGACCGGCGCACATTTATTTAGCCATGGAGTCCGAGACATTACCTACCTTCCTGTTGAAGAAACTCTCATCAACCAAATATTACTGTTCGCGATAGCAAACCTTCCTCCAAATCCTACGATTCTCCCTCGATCCATCAGAACCCAAGCTATTAGGCCATTTCTATCCGCGTCAAGATATATACGGGAATGTAATCCACTGTTGAAGATGAAATGTTAGTCATTTTATAAGATTCATCAAGTTGTTTCCGTTTGTTAATTTTTAGAAATGGAATATGAACTTTTTTTCATGAAGCTGTTTTTTAAATATGGCTATTTTATTGGGTCAGAATTGAATCTTGTCTGGCTTTATTTGGGGCAGCTCTCTGATGTTTTGTTCATTCACATCCAAACTGAGATTTCATGCCTAAGTGATCAGAATTCCTTCCGCACGATGATTTGTAGCCGTTTTTCTCAACTTCACGTCTATTAGAAAAAGGATTTAGCCATTTAATCATGAAGTAGCGTCTCAATTTGAATACTAAAATTGCATTCAAATTGGAGGCTTATTTTGTCTCCGGAAAACTTTCAAATCCTCTGCTCACGTAAGCTTATAACGCAAAATCGTAGCAATTTCCTAACGTCACATTATCGTTATTTTATTGCACCTGGCAAGTAATATGTGCCCAAGTAGATAAAGGAAGCGGCTTGAAATTTGCTGCATTTTGGCTACTTGGATGACAGTTACCTTGCACGCTTTGATAAACAAAATTGCGGTTTAACGTTCAAACATAAAATGTGTAGATCTGAGTTCTAAATTCTCATAACAAGTTAAACCACAAATAGTCGTTGATGTCACGATAAACAGATTGAAGACCTCCACAGCGGGCAGATGAGTGTTATTGCCATCCAAAATAGATTTTTTATTGCCTTCTCTCCTTATAGCTCATCCTATTTCTCTAAAAATGGAACAGAGAATTGAAAGAAATAGGATCATATCGGAATCATATTCTAGGCCACTCGAGTTGCAGCTGCATGTATTGCATCCGCCAAATGGGGGACGGTCTTGGAGCTCAGACCAGCCATGCTAATTCTCCTGCACATTCAACACACACTGATTGGATCATCTGAAAAATATATATATATATATATCCTACCTAAATAACTCCCGCAACGATTTTCCCAACTCATGCGTTAGTAAGAGATAACGTTTATCAATAATGAAAGATATTCATATTGTTTCGATCCTATGAAAAACACTGGGACATCAACTCATATTTTGGATATGATTGCTGCTGGAGCATAACGAGAGCTCCCCAGAAGTCTAGAGAGTCTACAGCAACGTACCCATCAGATGTCATGTATATATGGTACTCTTTGTTCATGAAGGAAACTTGCTCTGCATTTAATCCCGTGAAAGTGAACATTCCAATCTGCTTAATAATGTGACTCCAGTCACCAGGAGTACCTGCTCAATTTTGAAGGAAAACCAAATAAAACTTCGATAAGCAACATCCACAATGGGTGAGCGCAGACCCAGAAAAATTTTAAAAACTTAAGACAGGTGTAACCACCAAGATAATGATCCGCCCCAGAAACCACTAAAGAGAACTGTGTATGGGGGAGACTATCAGAAAACTGACCTCGGGCACGCAAAGCATCAAAAAGTTGTTGGCGCATTGCAATAATGCGGTCAGCCATTCCCTTCAACTCAACACTCCACTCATGGTACAAGTCCCTGAAAGATGTAGATAAAAAGGGTCTTCATAACAAAAGGCTTCAGGAAATATTACCCAAAAATGCAATACATACCAGCATCTCAATTCTAGCAGCACTAAATGGAAAATTTCTTAATTCTTAATTAAACTTAATTTATAAAAATAGATGTATCAAATTCAATGATGACTAAACACATGCAAGGGATGTTTTCAATGAGATTCACTTTCAATAAGTATAAGATAAACATAATTTACATTTATTTTTAAAAACTGAGTCTACCTTAAAATATAATTGACATACACTGGAAGGACCAAAGCACAGCCATTAGAAGCAATCTAAACAACTAAATTTATCTCTTCTAATAAACAAGCGAAGCAACTAAAAGAATCATCACTAATTACCTATCCTTGAGAATGGCAGCTACAATAGATGCACCATGAATGGGAGGATTTGAGTACATCGGCCTGATCACAAGTTTCAGCTGGCTCTCAACTCTACTTGCAACATCAGCTGATTTGCAGACCTGAATTAAGATTTTAGAAACAAAAAAAAAAAAAAAAATGAGTCAGCTCTCTGAAGCAAACACCAGAACCTTTTTTCCTGGAGAAATTATTTAACGAGAAAAAAACTCATTTTAAAGAGGGAGGAACACATATCAGATGATTTGCACTCAAAAGTTCAACTCTTACAATGCTTAGAGCGCCAACACGTTCTCCATACAACCCCATGTTCTTTGCATAGCTCTGGGCAACTAGTAATTCGCCCCCATCAGCAGCAAAAATACGAACAGACTGTGCATCTGCATCTAGACTTCCACTAGCAAAACCCTGTAGCACCAAAAGATGATTGCCTTAAAAGACACATTTTTTTTCTTGAAAAACACATAATCAAATATTTAAAGCATAATAAATAAAAACTATATTGCAGACAAGGTCTATCATGGATCATGCTAAGAATTTAGTTTATGAAACTTGAATTCTGTGGTTTGCTTCCTAATTTTTGGGTGGTTGATGGACTACTATATCATCATTCCAAAGAAGTTCTTCATATTAAGAAGGAAGCACTGAAATATTTGTTGCATTCAAGAGACCTACCTGATAAGCACTATCAAAGAAAGGTAACAACGCTTTTGATCTTATCAGTTGTCTAATCTGCTCCCATTGTTCAGGGGTCGGATCAACACCAGTAGGGTTATGGGCACAGGCATGTAGCAAAACAACAGATCCAGATGGGGCAGAACCAAGATCCTCTACGAGTCCTGTTAGAAACTAGAAAAATATTACTTAACATGCAAAGCCAGAATCACAATGCACATTGACAAAAATACAAAAAAGATCAGGATCCAGCACTTCATAAGCTGATATGACATGTAATTTCTGACCTTGAAAGTCAAGCCCCCGTGTTGCTGGAGCATAGTAGCGATAGGTTTTGACTGACAATCCTGCTAGAGTGAAGACCTTTGGGTGGTTCCCCCAAGTTGGCTGGGGCAAGTATATGGTTCGCTAAAGAGACCGGAAAGTCAAATATGTAAATTTGCAGTTGGCACTATATAGTAATCAGTTTTCAAGGAAAATTAGAGGAAGAAAGTTGAGGATGAAGAATTATACTTGATGATAATGTCTAGCCAAAAATTCTCCTCCAACTCTTAATGAACCAGTTCCAGACAGGCATTGAACAGTGGTTACCCTGTTCTCTTGGATAGCAGGGCTACATCCAATAAAATAAGCCAACAAATTATCTTTCAAGTTAAACATGTGTTCGTTAAGGATATGTTTTTAAAAATAAATTAGAATAAAATAAAAGGGGAAAGTTATATTTTTAACCTGTCAGCACCGAAAATGAGTTTAGCACTCAGTTTATTGAAATCGACCAACCCAACAATAGGAAGGTATTCCTTGTTGCGTGACCTGAAAGAGATACAGAGTAAAATCCCTTAAGAGTTTAATATTAAAAATAATACAGTTCAAATGAAAACAAAAAAAAGTATAGATGCCCACTAACCTGTCATTAACCAGTTGTTCTTCTACTCGTCGCACTACATTCAAAACAAGAGGTTTTCCTTCCTGTTATAGCATAGCTGAACCAAGTTAGTCACTACAGTTGAAGCATAAAGTGAAACTTGCCATCTCCATGTATTCAGAAATTCTCAATTACAGGTCTCCTAATGAGCCTATAGTTGTCAGGCCAAGGTCTGCATTAGTTAGCTGTTGCATAGGACAAGAGATGGAGAAGGGATAGAGTTGGCTGGTGGCGGGAATATTTACAAATGTAGAAGGAGAGAAGGAGGCTAAAGTAGAATTTGGCTTTGTATGAGGAGAGAGCTTAGGGAGAGTTCCTTGTTCCTTTTCCTTGCCTTTTTTCTTTTCCCGCAGTTCTATTCTGCTATTTCTCTGTCTTAGTATGGCTCTATTTTGCACAAGTTGCTACAATGGGATTCTCTATCATGTTTTATTGAGTTAAATCAATATCAGAATTATTTCATGTTCATTTGGCTCGGGTTCCATCATCCCCACGCAGTCCTAAATAAAAAATCAACAATATCAAGCCAGATCAAATTTATCTTGTCCATTCCCACGGTGCCAATTGTTTACAGACAATTAATAACCAGAACTGGAACAGAGTAGCACTCACCTCAGTTCGATAAGCACCGACACCCAAATTCAACTTAACTGGACTTGGATCTTTGTTGTAAGCTAGAGTGACCTAGTTTAAAACATGCCAGAAAAAGAAGTCAGAAAATAAACACCATAAGTAAAAATATACAAATAAATATCTTAAAATAGCCTCGAATAAAAGCGTAGGTGGGGTCAGTGCCAAAAGATTCCGTGTGTTACTAAATAAGGATTGACAATCAAAACACGCAACAACCCATTAAATTAAATTAAATGCCGTGCAGCATGAGCATTCACATGTAATACTCTGTTAATGTATCAAAGACAACGTAGCAAGGTTCGTGACTTGATTTTCCGGGAAATCAAAAGAGAAACCCGAAGGTTCGACCTGATCGGGTCCTTCAATTGGATCAAATGAGCAATCATACCTTCGGTCAATCAACAAACAGATTTCCCACCTCCCTATGGGTGAAGTGGTTCAGAAAACAAACAGCGAACAACTGTTATAGATTTGAGCCGTTGTTTCCGTAATAAGAGAACTCTAGCCAACATCAATTACAAGCCACTAACTCGTGTCCGATATGATAAACATATTGATCATCAGAGGCACATGAAAATTCAGGCAACTTAAAATTTCCGTAAGTCAAACAACACCAAACACGCCATTCGATCAAATTTTCGAAGAGAGTAAAGTTGATTAGCTAACGATCAACAAAAAAGAAAAGAAAAGAAGAGAGTACCCCAAGGATAGGATCTTCGGGGGCACGAACGACGTGAGCGAAGACAGAATCAGCCTGGAAAGCGGAGGTTGGGGAGGCGGAAATGGAATCACCGTGAGTATCCATTGGAAGCAGGTGTCTGGCAAGAGTGGCAAGTCTGCGATCGCAGGGGGAAGAAGAAGAAGAAGAAGAGGAGGTGGAAAAACCAGGGATAGGGACCCGTGGGCGCATGCTGTATTCGGTTTGAAACTTTTGATAGTTCGCTCGGATCAATACGGAAAGTAAAATAATCACTACTTTAATTCAACCAACTTTGGGTGATTATGATTGTGTGTTGCCGCCTCGACCCTCGAACAAATAATTCCCCGCCATCATGATCCCACTACAAGCTTACGCTACGCGGCGCATGATGCGCATCCCTCTCCCCTCGTGACGTGTCCGATTGGGTTCATGGGTCCCTTTGTTACTTTCTCGTTTTAGACAAACTTTCTCGGAGTATTTATTTTTGCTTTTTCTCAAGTCCACGATTACAAAAAAATTTTATAAGTCTCAAGTAAAAAGAATTAAATATAAAAAAATTTCAATTTTTTATTTAATTTTTTTAATTTGATATCTATGAATAATTTTTTTAATTAAAATATCTTTTCTTGCCAGAACCGTTATATTAGACGCTTCTGAGAAGTAACGGATTAGTCAAACCAGTTTATTTTTATGGATGAAAGACACCGCATATTTGTTTTTAATGTATCAAAAATAAAATAAAAGATATATCATGATGCCACCATCAATCATCATATGTTGCGTGAAGCTACCTTTTTTTTTTTTTATGAAGTAGACAATTAGCACCCAAGACTAATAATCTTGCGGCTTCGATTCTCGCATCCACACCAACTTCGCAGCCATAATTCCAAAAGTTATACTGTCTTGCATATGCTATACACAATGCTTCGGACAAAATCAACCCATCTCGGTAAAGTTGGATGCATCTTTCTTTTATTATTTTTCTAGTAACGCCAATGAATTAAGAATTTTTTCCCTATAATTTTCCATTTACTTTTTTCATTCGAAAAATATTTCAAAACCCAGTATGTGAACATGGACTTGGCCTAGAAAATAATTCTTTAATGCATTTTCCTCGGAAATTCTCGTATGGGGGACTCGTGGTGAAGGCCCTGGATGAGAAAACCATTGTTCAGATAAGAAAACATCAAGCACAATAAACTGCTAACACAATTGAAGGACTAATAGGGACTTTTCCGCCGTTAGAAGCACTAATTGCTCCATTGTGTAAAGCAAAAATTAGTATTACATTTAGAGAGCTACTCTCATCCCCCACCGCAAAAAAAGTACGCTATGACACCTCCGGGAGAAAACCGCCTAGAAGGGCGAAAAGGCACATGCAGCTTATTCCAGCTTTATACCGTCTATTTCGTTGATAACGCCCTCAAGCTGCATACACCAGCAAATGAAAAAGTCGTGCCAGGATTACTAAGTGCCCATCTAATAAGATGATTCATGAAACTAAGAGCCATAGTCATGTGACGGTGCGAATATTAACATACCTTGACTACCTGACGCAAGAAGTAATCCCCATATCGCGTGGGGGGCTTAGACTCCATAACGTGAACCATATCCTGCAGTAAATTACCCAGTCAATCGAAAGATAAAATTGGTTCCATACAGAAAAGGAGGATAATAAACACAGTGAACAGAACACACAAGGAAAAGAGGAAAAAAATACAAAAAGACCCTCCAAGAGCTTTTAATATCTGTAAAGAGACGAGGGACTAAACACCAAAGATTAGAAATCGAAGCTATCCTTCCCCGGATCATATCCAAGGGTTGAAAGGAATCCCTGAAAATACAATAATGGGTTCAACCAAAGCGAGGCAATTGACCTTGGAAAAATCTCTGGTTTCCAAAGTGGTTTGCCAATGAGAAATTTCTGTTCGAAGAGTGGGCAAAAGCAAAATTTTTGAACAGCAAATTAGCAAGATCCATATCACCCTCATTGACGGACCCATAATGTCCCAAAGATCTCTTTTCCTTTTTTAGCATCAATGAACAAACATTATCCGACCATGGGAAGTACCTTGTAAACTTCTCAATCCTTTGAACCATCCAGATGTAATCCGAAAGAGAAATAATATTATAGATGACTACAAGATAGACACATCTGCATTCTTAAAACCTAACTTTTGTATAGCACTACATATATGTCCAATGTTTATAACGGTGGCACAAGGTGTTCAAGAACTGAGCCCATTCACTAATATCCTTCTTTAGTTACCGGTGTAAATACAAGATAAAAGCAAGAAACTAGTCAACTAAGCCACAAAAGCAATGGCCAACCTAGTTCAAGTTCAAGTTTATTTGAACAGAACACTGATAGAAATTCTGTTAACACTCGGCCAGTACTAAGGATCAGAATCCCTTGAAGAGGAAAGGTTACGAAAGGAGAAAAAGTGAAGATGCTTACATCATCAATGTAGAAATCCACATCAGCATTGGATATAACTTTTCCACCACTATCAACGGCATGAGTTTTATGCTTGTATGTCATCAAAATGGTCCTGCCAAGCATCATATTAGAAAGGATGTGAAATAATTGTTTACAAAATCAATAATCTATCTATTAAAAGTTATAGGGAGCCGCATTATCCACAAGCAGTGAACAATGTGTCTCTCCCTGATCAGGATCCACTTCTAGTCTAGTCCATATAAAACCTATAGTAGGAAGCCGTTTCGCCAGGAAATAGTAACTGCCTTTTTGAGCTCCATGCATACAAGATAAGAGGCTAATCATATACAGAAACAAGTAAACATGATCCAAGAATTGTATGCGTTGTAAGTTGTAACCTTAAATTGGCTTCGTCAACTTCCATGTAGCTAGCAAGTTTTGCAAGAGAGATTGTTGAATAGACCTTCAAGAAGGTCCGAACACCTGATAACAATTGTTGCTGTTTCACTTCATAAAGGAACAGTTTTAACTGAAGTCTGTAGGCATCCTGAAAAAGAGGGAAAAGAATCAGCAAATCACCCGGGGGGGTGATTGGAGACTGTCCAAACAGTAATCCCTATCAAGTGAAACAACTTTAACCAGATCAGCATAAAGCCTTAATCAAAGGATGCCAAGGTTAAAATGAGGTCTGCATAACATGTTGAAATTGGAGAAGTACAGTATATGAATGACTATTCTGCTTGGCAAAAGAAAGTACTCGTAGGAAAATGAACGCAAAAGAATTGGGCCTATATGACTCTGTTAACAAGAACTTTGGGTCCGAAATGTTCAAATCCACTTTAACACAGTTTGCTAGCGGCTCAGCCGAACCTTTAGCAAGATCCCTTTCATTCTCTTCCCACATTTCTTTTAGGAGGTGGGGGTAGACAATCCTAACCTACAAAGTTTTTGTTCCACCTTTTATAATTGTAAATGGAAGGTGATCACTAACCTTTACCACATTAACAGAAAATTAAAAAAATCAATTATAAACTTCAAATCAGAAACCCATGGAGACTAAGCACTCAAATCCACAGATTTTCTATTGGTTCAGATTGATTAAGGCATACCTGGTTATAATTAACTAGAGGCTCTTCAAAACTAGGTGCTGATGGGGTGATGAATTTGGGGCATGCATACGAAAAGAGCTCATCATAGATAGCAAAAGCCTCATCGTCATATCTTTGCATTCTAATCATCTTTTCACCGTACTTCTCCCGCAACTGAGAGCTGACAGTCTCATCAATAAGCCTGTTTTGGGGGCAGAGTGACAGGCAAATAGCCAGCAAGGCATACATTTGCTCATTCTTCTTCAGTATCTGTTCATACTGCGTGGATTTCTGATGATACTGTTTTGTCTTATAGATATACAAGAGAATTTTGTTAAATTCACGAATTGCTTCCACATACCTGAAGAAAAGGCTACAAATTAGATCATATATTTAAATGATGAAGACGAAGAAAAGAATACAAGAACAATACAAATACCAGAACACTATAGCACTTATGTCTTAAAATGTAAATAAAAGTAATAGCAGCAAAGCTACAATTGAATGGAGCACACCCGGAAAAAAAAAAAAAAAAAGCATGGCACAGATCTAAATCTGTGAAAGATGCAAAAATGGTACAGTCAATACAGTTTTCTTCACCAACAAAAACGAAAATTTGGGGTTCATTGAATAACTGGAATGAAATCATAGGAATCAGAGGTCAATTATCACCATTTCGTGGTCCATATATCTTAACTCCAGCTCCAATGATCAATAGGAGATGAGAAACAGTAATCACATGTAGAAAAGAATTTTAAAGTCTGGGAATATAGCATCATATAAGAGAAGCAAGCATATAAAGTAATTAAACAGTCAAACATTAACCAAAATCCCCTGGGGGAATCACCGCACCTCCGCAACATAAGATTGGCAAAACCATAATGATATATGGTGGTAATGTGGCTTCCAATAACACTGGTGTAAACGCCTTGTTGACTAATATCAATAGGAAGCAAGCACTTGAGGCCTGTATGATAATCACCCAAAAGACAATGAACTCGCAGCAATCCTACCATGCTGAAATACCCCAAAACTTTTAAGACATTACTCCCTCCGTTGTAATCATACCCATCAGTAGCAGTAAACTGTTCCAGGCCTTCTTTTTCTTGCTCAAGAATCTGAATAATCATGGACTTCTCGACAAGGGCTTGCAAGAAGTTGAGGACACCATACACGTTCCAAGCCTGTGACATAGTAGTATATTACTCTTAAAATATAATATGAAAGGCAAGTTCCACCACGAGACGAAGACATCAAGATTACGGCTTAACTGTTAGGCAACCAGCAAGGGCGAAGAATTGCTCAGATAACTCAAATTGTTTTGAGATGAATTTATTGCATGTAAGGAACTTCCTATCCGTTGCATAATTGATATCTCCCTCTACCAAGCTAAGAAAACAAATAAATTTGACCCACAAACCCGTCCCCACGGAAGAGTGATAAAATAATGCAATGTCCATACATTCATTTTCGGACGCAAGGAGAATTACCTGATCATACTGCCTCAAAATCGCAATTTCCTGCTCGGTTTTGTTCTTCATCTTGGCCCTATATTGACAGAAGCTCTGAAACTGGTAAACAAATTCATCCACCATATCCCACAACCACTGGTTGGGTAGCTGCATATTGACAACTCCATGCAACACAACCTGAAAGAGGCTGCAATAATTGTCCCAGGAATCTATCCTCTGCTTAAGCGTTGGCGTGAGCCTAGCATAGAGGTGACGAAACCACATCTCGCGGTACAGGAGGCAAAACACATGATCATTGTCAACGTAGTTAGCGACAGCATCCACAGAGGGCCACGGAGTATCCTTGAAGAGACGCTCCGAGAGAGTTTGGAAAGAGTTCTCGTACATCTGATGGATCTCGTACACATTTTTCTCTCGGATGTGGCGATAGAGGTGGACAACAAATGACTTCACAGAATCGGGTACGAAATTCGGATCATAACCCAGGTCTTGAGACTGTGATGGTGTCTGTCGGTGGTCGTCGTAACCGGCACGCACATCATCGTATTCGTGGGAAGCCATGGCTGTAATGCAAGGACAGAACTTCGAAGAGGCTCGTTCAGAGTCACCGCGAAGAAGAACGCAGAAGAGCGAGCTTCTTTAGGTTTAGCTTTTTTTTTTTTTTGGGTTAAGTGGTTTTAGTGTTAACCCGGAATCCAACCATGATGATTCCCAAATGGACCCGATGGGCTCAAGTTGGGCCTCTCATTTAGATACTCCATATTAATGCTTTGGGTTGGTCTTACGAATTGAGTATTCCTGGAAAGAATGTCTACTTAAATATCTAACAGATCGAACTGGCCCAAAAAAACAGATCTCAGACCAGGAAAAAACAAAGGACTAATCCAAATTATTACTAGAATTACAAGAAAACTCCAAAATTTTAAAATATTAATTAAAGATCTTATAGTTTTACTCATATTTAAAAAAATAACAGGCGAAAACATCTCTATATTTCTGAAAAGCTAAGTTAAAAATATTGTAGAATACAGAATAATATGGAAAATAATTCTCTTGTATTTCATTGCTCAGAATATGCACATATATATACAAGTGGGAGGAGCCTTTGCATTAATGGCTCATTATGATAATATCATATCATATCATATCCTAATCATAATTACATAATATTTACATAATATCATATCATATCTCTACACTCCCCCTCAAGTTGGAGCATAGATGTTAATCATGCCCAACTTGTTACACAAATAGTCAACACGAGTCCCATTTAGAGCCTTAGTCAAAAGATCCCCTAATTGATCACTAGAGCGAACATATCCAGTAGAGATGAAGTTCTCTTTAAGCTTGTCTCTGATAAAGTGACAATCAATCTCAATATGTTTGGTACGTTCATGGAACACAGAATTAGAGGCTATATGTAGGGCAGCCTTATTGTCACACCACAACTTTGCTGGCAAAGTAGTTTTGAGGCCAACCTCCGTCAGTAACTGATATATCCAGATTATCTCACATACAGACTGTGCCATAGCCCGGTATTCTGCCTCTGTGCTCGATCGGGACACCACATTTTGTTTCTTGCTTTTCCAGGATACCAGATTCCCGCCCACAAAGACACAGTATCCTGTAGTAGACCGTCTCGTGGCCTTTGATCCACCATGATCCGCATCACAGAAGCACTCAATGTCTGTATGACCATGATTTTTGTATAATATCCCACGACCTGGACATCCCTTCAAATAATGTAACACGTGTTCCAAGGCTTCCCACTGTCTGATAGTCGGGGATGCCATGAACTGGCTTAGTACACTAACTAAATAAGTAATATCCGGACGAGTTACAGTGAGATAGTTTAACTTGCCAATCATTCTCCTGTACCTCTCAAGATTCTCAAATGGTTTGCTCTTTTGAGTCTCAAGCATCCGTTTCTCATCATCAAGAGAGTCATCAGGCGGTATGCTCCCATCAGCGTCAAGGAGTGGGTTGTGAACCATAGGGAAATTAGTCGGTGCTGCTCCCAACTTCCCAGTTTCCTTTAGTAGGTCAAGGACATATTTGCGCTGTGTCAGTAATACGCCCTTCTTGCTTCTCATAACTTCAATACCTAGAAAGTATGTCAGAGAGCCCAGATCCTTCGTCTGAAAGTGGGAATTAAGAAAGGACTTGAGGGACGAGATGCCTGAACCATTACTGCCTGTGATCACAATGTCATCTACATATACCACCAAGAGAATCATGCCAGCCGCTGTTCTCTGATAAAATACAGAATGATCGCACTTGCTTTGGCTCATGCCAAATTTCTGTACAACAGTGCTGAACCGATCAAACCATGCACGAGGACTTTGCTTTAAACCATACAAGGACCTCTTAAGGCGACATACTTTCCCACACTCCCCCTGAGCAACGAACCCAGGTGGTTGCTCCATATAGACCTCTTCATGGAGATCCCCATGCAAGAAGGCATTTTTAATGTCTAACTGATGTAAATCCCAATCATAAGTAGCAGCCAGAGAGATGAACAGACGAACAGATGAGAGCTTAGCAACAGGAGAAAAGGTTTCAGAATAGTCAATGCCATAGGTCTGTGCATAACCTTTAGCCACAAGGCGAGCCTTAAGGCGATCAAGTGTGCCGTCAGCCTTAGTTTTCGGAGTTAACACCCATTTACCTCCAATGGCCTTTTTGCCTGCCGGTAAATCGACCAGGGTCCATGTATTTGCCCGATCAAGGGCTGCCATCTCCTCTTTCATTGCAGCACGCCAACCCGAGTGGGCCAAGGCTTCACGAATAGTTCTGGGCACAGAGATAGTATCTAGGGAGGCAACAAAGGAACTGGACACAGGAGACTAGTGGTCATAGGAAACAAAAGATGAAATAGGATGGGCACAAGTACGTTTACCTTTGCGAAGGGCAATGGGTAGATCAAGAGAGGCATCTGGGTCTGGAACAGGAGGTGTCTCAAGATTAGGGTCAGAACGAGGCTCAGTGGTGCTCAACTCAGGATCTGATGGCGAAGCGGACAAGGGAGGAATAGAAGCCGGCGTGGCGGTAGTAATCTCCTTTGACCATCGTGCATACACATGATCAAATGGTTGAACGGGTGCGGGAGCGGGTACTTGCGATGACGGTGATGGTGAAGTGACAGAGTACAATAGAATGTCATCCTCCTCCGCAGGTGTAGCAGGTGGGGAAGAACACGAGAAATATGGTGTGGACTCCTGAAAGATGACATCTGCAGATACTAAATAACGATTGAGAGTAGGTGAGAAACAACGATAACCTTTTTGGACCCGGGAGTATCCAAAGAAGACACATTTAAGAGACTTGGGGTCTAACTTTAAAATAGATGGACGTACATCCCGCACAAAACAGACACACCCAAATATCTTAGAAGCAATAGGGAACAAAGGCTTAGAAGGAAAGAGGGTAGAAAAAGGAGAGTTACCATCAAGAACAGAGGAAGGCATTCGATTAATAAGAAAGCATGCAGTGGAGACCGCGTCAGCCCAAAATGGTTTAGGAACCTGCATTTGAAACAAAAGTGCACGTGCCACTTCAAGTAGGTGGCAATTTTTCCTTTCGGCAACACCATTTTGAGCTGGTGTATCAACACAAGACGATTGATGAAGTATACCATTTTGAAGCATGTAAGATTGGAACGAAGCAGAGAGATATTCTTTAGCATTATCACTTCGTAAGGTGCGAATAGAAACATTAAATTGAGTTTTAATCTCGGCACAAAAGGCACAAAAATGGGAAAACAATTCAGAACGATGTTTCATTAAATATAACCAAGTTGTTCGGGAATAATCATCAACAAATGTAACAAAGTATTTAAACCCTGCTTTGGACTCTACAGGACAAGGACCCCAAACATCAGAATGGACTAACTCAAAAGGGGATGAAACCCGTTTATTGACACGAGACACTAAGGGAAGACGATGATGCTTGGCAAACTGACATGACTCACAATCTAAAGACGACAAATGCTGAAATTGAGGATAAACTCTCTTGAGAGAAGATAAAGACAAATGACCCAATCGACAATGAACTTCAAAGGGAGAATGACTGCTAGCGCAAGCCACCTCATGAAACACCCGATCATCCAATATATAGTGCCCGCCAGATTCATAACCTCTACCAATAATCCGCCTCGTCAAAAGATCCTGTATCAAGCAATGAGAAGGAAAAAGTGAGACCCAACAGTTTAGTTGACGGGTGAGTTTACTGGGAGATAGGAGATTGAAAGCAAGTTTAGGGACATTTAGCACAGATGACAAACGGATAGAGGGAGTGGGATTAACAGTGCCAGAACCGAGAACTTGAGACTGGGAACCATCAGCGATGGAAACACTTGACGGATTAGCAAAAGCATTATAAGAGGAGAAGAGATGGCGGTTACCTGTCATATGATCAGTAGCCCCGGAATCTATGATCCACTTTGAGGAAGAAGAAGCAAGGGCAGTAGCATTATTACCTGTTGTAGCCGCGGCACTCACAGACAGCGTAGCAGATTTTAACTGGGCATACTCAGCGGCAGAGATCGTGACTGTGTCACTGGCTTGTGTAGCCACATGGGCAGAGTTATTTCGTTGCTGTTTATTCTGAAGTTTTTGACATGTGCGTTTTGTATGCCCTGGTTCTTTGCAGTAATAACACACTACCCCACTGGAGTCAGAAGGGGCTCCCCCTTGCTTCGAACCACCACGGGTAGGCCCCCTGCGGTTATCACTGGGACTACGAGTCTCATAGGTGCCCTTACTGAGCAAGGCACTTGTAGGAATACTAGCAGCTGGTGGCAAGAGATTCTCAGCTCTCATTACTCTGGAAAACACATCTTGAAGGTCAGAAATCTCAGATCCGGATAAGATTTGAGAGCGAACTGTGTCGTACTCAGGTGGGAGACCAGTAAGAAAGCTCATAATAGCCATTTGCTCCCGTTGCTTATGCTGAACCTTTAAATCAGCAGTAAGCGGCATTAACACATTCAGCTCTTCATACATCCTCTTAAAGTCCATAAAGTAGGCTTTGAGAGGGCGATCCTGTTTCTCAGAACGATAGAAAGCTTTGCAGACCTCGTAAACACGAGAGATATTTCCTTTTCCTGAATACAAAAAATCTAAATAATCCATTAGTTCCTTAACCAATTCACAGTGATTAATAGAAGGAATAATCTCACTGTCAATGGAATTAAGGATCTGGAAAAATAGCCGTGCATCATCCCGCAACCAGGCCCTTTTTGAATCAGTTGTTGGAGGATCATCGGTCAGATGGTCTTCCTTCTCAATGCTTCGCAGATAGAGACGAATTGTTTTACTCCAATCCAAATAATTTATCCAAGTCAACTTATGATCAGTAATTTTAGTAACAGTTGGGACAAGCTCCGAGACAGATTTAATTTCAGCCATAGATGAAGTGCACTAACCAAAAGGAATGCGAAAGAGTGTCACACAGGGACACAAAGCACGATACCTGAATCACCTAATGAATACCTAAGTAGTGAAAAGACCAACAGCTACACAGGGAGCTGCAAACAAAACCGAATTGCACAAAAAACGATGAACCATACGGAAATGTACGGACGCCGAGTGAACAGTCCCGAAAACTTGATGAGCAGTGCACCACGCCGGGGGTTACAAGCTCACACGGTAATGTTGGTACTGTAGCAATAGAAAATTACCACCAAAAAAAGAATCTCACGCTCTGATACCATGTAGAATACAGAATAATATGGAAAATAATTCTCTTGTATTTCATTGCTCAGAATATGCACATATATATACAAGTGGGAGGAGCCTTTGCATTAATGGCTCATTATGATAATATCATATCATATCATATCCTAATCATAATTACATAATATTTACATAATATCATATCATATCTCTACAATAAAAAACCAAGCTATAAATATTACTCCTCCGGTCCTTATTATAAGACCCCATTTGACTTTTTATTTGGTCCTAATTATAAGACCCCAATCCATTTTGTCTCTTATATTTATGTATTTTTTTCCAAGATAATCCTTCTAATAATGATAGTTTTAGCCAATATACTTAATTAGCAAGGATATTTTAGGAATGACAACACTTATTTATTATAAATAACCAACTTAACTTACTTCCTTAGCCTCCTCAAATAAGTCAATTGGGTCTTATAATTAGGACCGGAGGAGTAGTAGCATTAGTCGGAATTTTTTTCATGTAAGTAACTACACAATGTTTACTTTCCTAACATTTTCAACCCGTGTATATTGTCTTTTTAAAAGTTAGTTTCTGATATTTTTAAAGTTGAATAATAAATATAAGTAGATGTTTAATTAAAAATTGATTTCATTCTCTGGTATAAAAGCTGATTTCATTCAAGATGTCCAGAGTTTTCAACTCAGCCTAAGTTATTATATGTGAGAATTTCAAAGTCAACGTTTAAAACATTTTCATCTTGCAACTAAGCATATTTTCTTTTTTTGCCAACGAACATATCTTTTTTAAATACAAGTAAGAAAAAGGAAAATGTGGGGATGTGAAATTTCATTATTCTTTCTATTTAATGCCTGTTTGGATGGACGTTTTGTGGGCCAAAATGAGGTTTAAGTAGTTGATAAGTCCGATTGGTTATGTAAGGGTGTTTGGGACAGCTTTTAGGCCATCCCATTTCAGCTCCAAATTGCTGATTAGACTGCGCGTTTTAATAAGTTGCAAGAAAGGAGCTTTTTAAAATTGTATCGTGCTTATACTGGATTGTTGGAAAATCATTTTCTTGTCATGTGCATTTCTATTCCTGTCTCTCCTCATTTAAATTCATTGTAGTATGTCAATTCATTTTTTTTATCATGTTTCACTTTATATCTAAAAATATTTTTTATAATTTCTCTAAAGTTTTCAAATTTATTTCGCTCATTAAATTTTACTTCTTCATTATATTATATCAATTTTTTTTTTCATGTTTCACATTATATTTACAATACTTTTTATGATTTTTATGAAGTTTTAAAATTTAATTCAATCATTCAATTTGACTTCTTTATATTAAATTATTTTAATTTCACTGTATTATGTAAAATTATTTTTTCAATCATATTTCATTATTTATTAAAACTCATATCTATTTTGATAATTTTACAACTAAACTTATTTTTATTCAATCATAATTCAAACAACTTTTTACTAATATCACTTTTATAAACTAACTTTTCTAAACTCTAATCCAAATACAATTCAACTTATTCAATTTAATTTTTACTTAACTTTATTTTTAAAAAAAATTATCTTTCCAGGCGCTAATCCAAACAGACTCCTGGTTCCCGGAATTTTTTTAAGTTTTTTGATATCATAGTGGGGCTGAGGCGCCAAGCCCAGGAGTTTTTCCCACGGGAATGTTTTGTTACGAGGTACGGTGTGTTTCCGTCTTCTGTGTTCTCGAAAGTCAACCAACAATCCTGATACTATTTGATCGCTTTCCAGAGCTGCCGTGTTCAAGGTCATGGATTCTATCTTATTCCTTCCGGAACCCGCACCACAAATCCCACTCTTTTCCCCAGAACCAAACCAAATCTATCTAACTTCATATTCAGGTTCGCGAAATCTCCCTTTCCTGCGATTGACGCAACGGTTTCTTCAAGATGGGTCCATTAAGAAAACAAGGGTCGTGAGAAATTCCCATCAATCTGCTGGTTTTATTGGTACATTTCCCACTTTTCCATCTGCAATGGGCCACTTCCTCTGCTTAATAATCGATGAAAGCATACGAAATGGGATCCCAAGCATTTCATCTGGCCCCACTCGTTTGTGGGATCTCAATTGTTCCTGGTCTTGATTACCGAACTAATGGAATGCGTTCACGTTGCAGATTCTAAAACTGGAATTTCCGATGTTCCTCTCTTGACTGGCTTGGAGGTCCAACTTTTTCATTTTGCCCTCGTTTTTTTTTTTAAAAAAAAATATTTTAAGTAAGTTTGGAGTGGTAATTTAATTAGGATGTTTTGTAACTGAGTATCCTTTCACTAGAAGTGGTTTAATACGTTGAGTATAATATAGTTCAATTGCCTCACGAATCACGAGGACATAGAAAGTGACTTGTATTTGTCCTTGAAGGATTATTAGGTTATTACTAATGGCCTCTTCTTCTTTCGTTTTTTCCTTGTTACAAGGTCTTTGAGAAACTAAAAGCATACAGAGGAAAGATAAAGGGCAAGCAGCAATTCCTTGCTATGTATTCTAGCATTTTTGGTGGGATAACAACAGATGCAGCTGCTATGGTTATCCCCATGGACGACCACATGGTCCACAGGGGCCATGGTGTCTTTGATACCGCAGCAATAATGGATGGGTAAGTGATTGATTTTCACCTCATATAGTGAGTGCAGATGAGAAAATTTGAACTTGGATTCTTTGCTCTAAACATCCTTTTGTTTTCTATGGTAAAGATCCTGTAGGAAAGAGGGAGTAACGGAGAGGCAGAGGTGTATTATGTCTTCCTTTAAAAATATATATATTGCTTTTTCTTCAAACTTTACAAATTTTTTTTTTCTTTTTTTTGGGGGGGGGGTTTCTAGAACTTTAAAATGATGTATTTTCTGCATTCCAGATACCTGTACGAGCTGGACCAACACCTTGACCGTTTTTTGAGGTCAGCTATTAGGTCGAAAATAAACCCCCCGTTTGATCGTGAAAGCATACGAAGAATACTTATACAAACTGTAAGTGCTTCCAAATGTAGAAATGGATCATTGAGATATTGGCTCTCATCAGGACCTGGTGATTTTCAGCTATCTTCCTTAGGCTGCCATCAATCTGGTCTTTATGCGATTGTAATTCAGAGTCAGTCCCCGTATAGCTCCACGGGAGTTAAAGTTGTCACTTCTTCTGTCCCAATTAAACCACCTCAGTTTGCCACCACAAAGAGCGTGAATTACCTTCCAAATGTACTTTCAAAGATGGAAGCCGAAGAAGATGGTGCTTTTGCTGGCATCTGGCTGGACGACGATGGCTTTGTTGCTGAAGGGCCTAACATGAATGTGGCTTTTGTCAATAAAGAGAAGGAGCTTATCATGCCTCATTTTGACAAAATTCTAAGTGGTTGCACAGCCAAAAGAGTCTTAACTCTTGCTGAGAGTTTGGTGAAAGAAGGTAAGATTCGGGGTGTGAGAATGAAAAATGTGACAGTGGAGGAAGGGAAAAATGCAGATGAAATGATGCTTCTTGGTAGCGGAGTTCTTGTTTGCCCCGTGGTGCAGTGGGATGATCAAGTCATTGGAGATGGTGAGTGCTTATAGCCTTATACTACTTCCTTTCTTGAAAGATGGATGCTATAGATTTAATATATAAACTAAATATTTGCATTGATTATGAATCAACATGGCTTCTATAGCACTTGCGTGGATTGGTTTCTGATATGATTCTTTATGAAGCTTGTTCCTAGGTCCTTGACAATAATAATGCGTTTCTATATGTTATTAATTTCTGTAAAGCACATACTCTTTTTTGTGATCAGGTGTAGTTGCGGGCTATATTGGGGGTCATAGACATAGTCATTGTTTGACGATGTTGTCACGTTGTTTTTAGTGTCACTATGTACTTCTTGTTCTTATTCAAGATGGCTTAGACAATTAAATTTTTATCAGGATTTTTCTTGCTTCGTGCTTGGTTGAGATTTCTGGAATGCCATTTTTAAATCATTATTGCTTAGCAGAATTAATGCTGCTTGTCTTTCTATGAGTTGATTCATTTTCATTTCTGGCAGGTAAGGAAGGCCCTATAGCCCAGACTCTCTTGAACTTAGTTGTAGAGGACATGAAATCTGGCCCTCCTACTGTTCGCTCACCTGTTCCTTATTGAGCTGACTTCATTTCCTTCTCCTGTTTCATCTTCAAACTTGGAAAAGAAAATGGTTGTTCTAAATTATCGTGGAGTTGTCACCCTGGCATCGATTACCTATAAACAATGCTTGTGTTGTAAAGCCATTTTGTTGTTTAATGATATGCGAGCATGTTCAAAACTTCTTTATCATGCAGGTGTCAGATGAAGACGAAAGAAAGTGAATAACTTTTCTTTTCCTTGTAGTTTGACCAGTCCAGCTTGCTGCTACTTTTATCATCTCCATTTCATTTTTTTGCGGGCTGAACTTGTTAGAAAATCCAGAAGACTGTGAAGGAGTTCATTAGAAAGAAACTGTATGACCTAAAGAAAAGAAGGAACAGAAAAAAGCATGTAATTATGGCTCATGATATGAAAAAGGTTAGAATTAAGAAGAAGCTGAGAATATAAGATAATGACAGAATACAAAACTTTCTGCAGTGAATTATTTGCAGCACCAATTTTGTAGCTCAGTAAAAGAAACGTCTCAATATTCTCAACTGATAATGGCCTTAAGTGCGAGAACGATGGTGAACTAAGTGACATGCATGCGTGGACAGCAAAATGATGAAAGCAATAGCCATATGATTAAATCTCAAAATTCCAGTATAAACCGTTGGTGAGGGTAGTTATGCTTGACAAGTGCATAAATTTATTGGCCACTGATGGAGAATATAACCTTAATTATTGTTTGTATGGCTGTTATCTATGCCACTTGCTTTGAAAAAAGTGATCTTATTTGTCCCCCCCCCCCCAACCTTTTTCCGTCCAAAAAGTATTTCAATTGTTTTCGGGGCGAGATGCATTATTTTTTATAGTGTGATGACTTATGCATAGTGTCGTGTTTGCATTATCTACAGAACAAGATTCTTTTTCGACGTACTTCGTGTTTTCTTTGGTTGTTATTTTGTTCCGAGAGTTCGTTGAAAATTTACGTTTGCTTCAACTTTCATGAGGCTAAATTCAGGAGGGAGGCAACATTTTGAAGCACCCCATGAAGTATGAACACACCTAATAATATTTTTATGTGTGAATTTAAAAGTACATCTCATTAATTTTATTGCTGTCTCACAAATACTTTTCAATGTCTTTTTTTTCCCTTTATTTTATGAAAATAATAATGAGCACAATATTTGATTTTTTTTCTTATTTTTAATTTTAATATTTACCCATCTTTTTGTTAAAATTTGATCTTGGTTTTTTCCCCCTCGTGATCTTCTCATTCTAAAAGATCTCCGATCATCCAAACGTGCCCTAAAAGATTTTCCCATCGGAAACTAGCAAGCTCAACCAAGTTCGTGGGGCCGGACGTGGGGAGAGAGAAGAGGACCAGAAGCCCGTTCCTCCCTGTGATATTGCCCGAATTGTTTTCGATCTCGTTGATATTCTGTTAGAGGTCACCAGGAAAATATCGCTTCAGATTGGAATCATCGGTAGTGAGCTGAGATGGTGAATTCTATGGTAGAACGGGCCACGAGCGACATGCTCATTGGTCCTGATTGGGCGATGAATATCGAGATCTGCGACATGCTGAATAGCGACCCCGGGTACGCATAGCACTGGGTTCTCTCTACTTTCTTTTTCTTATTTAATTGAAATATGTGTTACCATGCGTGTCATTCTGTGTTTTGATCGAATCGTTATTGTAGTGTGATTTCCCTAAAAACTGCGGATGAAACTTCTTTTATTTGATACCGAGAATTCCAATTGGCTCTTGAGATCTAAGATAAGCCGTGAAGTTTAACTGTATCGACAGATGGAACTTGTCTTTCTTGCAAATTCTCCTTAGTTCTTATTCATTGGTGAAGTCACTTCTACATTGCTTTAAAAGTAATGAAATATCGAATTCTCGGCTCAAGAATTTTAGTGTTTGAACTAGATGCTGTACCTGACTTTCGATGTGGCAAGTGCTTAACATCATCGCCCTCTTTGATCTGGCTTGTCTGAATTGTTAACTTATACCTTCAGATTTTATATTTGAGTTATCTATTTTTTATTACGTGCCAAACTAGACGGTGTTGATTAATCAGTGATACTAGCTGGCTATTGGTTACGCTTGATTCATCATTTTGTGCTTAATCAGACGGTTAGACAAGTGCTGTGTGTTGTATAATTTGCTACTGTTCGCCACAGGTTGCTAGTTCCCTTCTGTAGGAATTAAAGTTTTAACGTTACTTTATACAGAAGAATTGAGCGTATGGATTTTGAATCCGTGCCAAACTCAAATGTCATGTTGACCCTAAAAGGAAAGGAGGTCGGAGGACCTGAAGGTGGCATATTTGAATATGTACTTTTGCTGTAGATATCTGTTGTTCACTGAGCATTTGTTGGAACTTCAACTTTAGTTTTTCCCCTCCTTCTTTTGAGGGTGAGATAACTGGAATTGTGTGCATGAGTCCAAGTTTTGCTCCCCATTTATGTTCTCCGAGTTTGAGAACTCAGTCTGGTTATGATTTATCAGGCAAGCAAAGGATGTTGTTAAAGGCATAAAGAAGCGGATTGGAAGTAAGAATTCAAAAGTTCAACTTCTTGCACTAACTGTAAGCATCAAAGCATTGATTTACTTTTTCAGTTTGGATGTTAACATCGATGATTTCTTTAGCAATTTGTAAGATTTTGGTGTCCACCTGAGAAATCTTGTCACATTTGACCAGTATTTTTTTTTTAAAAATCATTTTTAAAGTTTGAATTATTTCTGGGTGCCCTTTTCTTTACTTCATGCATGAAATTGGAAATTTTATTAGCTTATTAGATAGATGGAATGAGACTGACAAGTATTTTGATTAGTTGGATTCCTTTTTTTAAAAAAAAGCAGTTGGAGTTATTGTGATATATTTTGCTTCATGATGGTCTGCTCTAGCTACTGGAGACAATCATAAAGAATTGTGGGGACATTGTTCACATGCACGTGGCAGAGAGAGATGTGCTTCATGAGATGGTTAAAATAGCAAAAAAGAAGGTATAAATATGTCTAAAAATTTTGACTGTTATCCCTTGTTATAGCAACTTCCATCTTGTGAAATGTTGACTTTATTTATGTTGCCAATTGTAGCCTGATTTTCATGTCAGAGAGAAGATTCTGATTCTTATAGATACTTGGCAAGAAGCGTTTGGAGGACCAAGGGCTAGATACCCGCAGTATTATGCTGCATACCAGGAACTGCTGGTATAGTTATCTTGAAGTTCTTTAGACGGAGATTGTTTGGCAATAATTATCTTTTAACTGGTCATTTTGCATGGGGATGAAACCAATTTTTAAGAAGAATATTTAGCTATTCCCCCTTGAGAGATGAAAAATTATAGTATTTGTTTATTTCAGCGTGCTGGGGCAGTATTCCCTAAGAGGTCTGAACAATCTGCCCCTGTGTTCACACCTCCACAAACACAACCATTGTCATCATATCCTCAAAATTTGCGCAACTCTGAGGCCCTTCAAGATGTAGCTGAGTCCTCCGCAGAGCCTGAGTTTCCAACTCTAAGGTATTTTACTACTTTTTTATCTCCTTTTTTCATCTTTTTCCCCCTTTGTAGGCAGTTGGCTTTATTGTTTATGTTGTTGATTGTGGCCGTTTCTTAATCTAAAACTCACGTAACCTCTACAACATTCTTTATGGATGTGACTTGTTAGAGATTTTGTTGCTATATGTACTTATTCAAGTATTATCATATTGACCAAAATAGAAGTATCATTATCATGTTATCTGTAGCAGGTTTTCGTTGCAGCTCTGATGACATGTTTTAAGTTATTGGCCTAGCCTTGCATATTTGTTTTGTATTTCGTCATTTAGGATGGTTGTTGCTTGATATATATTGGAGTTATAGTCGGGCTATGTCTGGGGATGAAATCAAAGATTAATAAAAGGAAATAGAAAACTAACCTAAGTCTGGACACAGTTTTCATTTTTCTCCCCTTTTGCTTATTCTCTTATTGATCTATCCTGCATAGCATAAAAGTGGTTGGTATGATTTGGAGGCTCTCTGTTCCTTCTTGCTTTATATGTTGTGAAAATGAATTCAGGTTTTGATACACTCATTTTTTATTTGTAATGCATTCTCTTAAATCTAAGCAATTGGACTTAATGAACTGCCTTGGATCGAGATTAGCAGATGGTACATTTTATATGTTCTGCTGTTGGTGTTATGATCAGCCATAACATGATTATACAACTTATGCTATTCTGTACATAGAATTTCATGCCATTATACTTTTCTTTTTTTTTAATTGAACCTTCTACTGCCAGTTTGACCGAAATTCAGAATGCCCGTGGTATTATGGATGTTCTTGCAGAAATGCTCAGTGCAATAGAACCAAGTAACAAAGAAGTAAGTTGCTTTCCTTGAACATTTAAAATATGATGCTTTTTATGAATTACATTTAGCTACTGATTATTGGCTTGTGTCAATTTAGCTACTGATTGTGTTGAAAGTGTTTAACCCGATCTGGGGGGTACTGTATAGGATAAGGCTTATCATGAATCAGTATTTGAATTAGGTGGGATTATCGGTTTGATGTCCTTGTAATGTACTGCGCTCAAGCATCTAGGTGGAGCTTAGGCAAAACTAAATCTGATTGTTATAAATGGTAAATTATATGATCATTCTCTTAAACTAAAATTTTGACCCTTTGAACCCTCTGCCAAGCATGCTTTAAATATGCTTTTCCTCTAACACAAAATTAAGATATTTTTATCATTTTTGCATTGACAAATTCCTATATATACTTTATTTCTATTTTTAGGGTCTTAGGCAGGAGGTCATTATTGATTTGGTGGAGCAGTGTCGAACCTACAAGCAGAGAGTGGTGCACCTTGTTAATTCAACTTCGTAAGTCAATATTTCTCTCCTCAAACTATGATATACTGGTGGCAGTATTATCGTGCTCTGTTCATGTTGGTATTGCTTTCAATAAAGTTTTAAAAACCCTTCAAAAAATAAAAAAAAACGACGAGCTATTTTGTGGTGTTTCCCCTTCTGTTTTTCAGGGATGAATCTCTGCTATGCCAAGGTCTTTCTCTCAATGATGATCTGCAGCGAGTACTGGCAAAGCATGAAGCCATTGCTTCAGGTGTTTCTGTTGCAAATCAAACAGAGAAAGCGAAGCCTGAGCCAGCTGGAGCACTCGTAGATGTTGGTCCTTTGGTTGATAATGGAGATGCTAGCAAACAAACCGATGGGAGGTAATCCATTCTTTATGGTGCTTTACATTGCTGGCTATGCTATTTAACTACTGTATTTCTTACTAATTCTTTCATTTTGACCAACAGAATTCATGTAATGATAATTGCTAATTTGTTGGCTATTCATTGTATTAGTCAGATCAATGAATATTCATGGTTATTTCACTTGGGATCTTGTCTTTGAGGAACTAGGTATTTAGTCTTTGGCTGAGGACTTATAGGTAGTGTGATAGGTTTTATGTATATTCATGTCATGTAGAGCCTGAATTTTCTCCAGGCAAAGGTAGAAACAGGTTGATGTATGAAATTACATTTCAGGTTGACTTAACAAGAATGAGGTGCTTCCAGTTATATAATTCTTATTATTTTGTTTCTTTATAACGTTAATAATTTTCATTTGTGCGTGTTCAGTTCTAGTGCTGAAGGTGGGTCCCAAACGTTGAATCAATTATTGCTTCCTGCTCCTCCCACTTCTAATGGTTCATCTCTTCATGCTAAGGCTGATCCCAAAATGGACTTGCTCAGTGGTGATGATTATACCTCACCAAAAGCAGAGAATTCACTCGCTCTTGTTTCTGTGGGAGAAACGCAACCAGCAAATCCCGTGTCTCAGCAGAATGCCCTTGTTCTTTTTGATATGTTTTCAAATGGAAACAGTGAACTGACTTCCGCACAGCCAACCCAGCCAACTAATGTTGGTGGACAAACCAGTCCATTAGCCCCCCATGGTCAACAACAGCAGACGGGCATACCTACACAAGGTGCATTTTATGCCAATGGAAGCGTGCCTAATGTGGCGTCACTTCATTTTGAGCAGCCACTTTATCCCCAAAGCACAGGTCCTGCCTGGAATGGTCAGCTTGCCCAGCAGCAGCAACAGTCAACAGCTTCACCAGTTTATGGTACAAATGGTTCTTTAGATTTTAATTGAAACATTTTCTGCAGGGCACAAATCCTGGTCTACATTCTCAGTCTACGAATTTTATGACTCGTTCGTTTTGCTCTCCAAATGGAGAATGTAAATGTCAGGATTTGTGCTCTCAAATTTCAGGCTTTATTTCTTGTGTAACTCACTTTTTTTTTTTTTGTTTAATGATTTCTAGCTGCGCAAAGCAGTGAATCATTGCCACCACCCCCTTGGGAAGCTCAACCAACAGATAACGGTAGCCCAGTAGCAGGCAGCAGTTATCCCCCATCACTGCAAGTCTCTCAAGTGGTTATGACGCATGTTCAGAGTGGTGCACATACTCAGGGAATTCCGGCATTGGGGAATGACCAAGTTGGTAGCATGTATATGCAGCCGAGTGCCAACAGCCATGTTATTCACAGCAATCCGATGGGCTTGCACCCTCAGCATATTCAGGGTGGCGCAGGACCCTATATGGGTATGGTTTCTCCTCAATTGCAAGCTGCTCCTGTGGCTTCTATGTATCCTCAACAGATATATGGCAACCAATTTTCGGGATATGGCTATGGTCAGCAACAAGGGGTCCCATACCTCGAGCAGCAAATGTATGGCCTATCTGTTAGAGATGATAATGGTTTGAGAAACCCCTACCAGGTTTCTTCCTCACCTTATGTGCCACCTGGCAGACCTTCCAAACCAGAGGACAAATTATTTGGGGACCTTGTTGACATGGCAAAAGTCAAATCAAAACCCACACCAGGTCGAGCTGGTAGCATGTAAAACTATGACTGGCTTGCAATTTTCACCTGTTTGCTAACTTTGGTCTGCATTTTTTCCTCCCCCCTTTTCGCCCCATTTTCCCTTATATATATTGTTATTGTGCCATGTTCTGCTGCTTGTCTGGCAATGGCATCGTGATTATTATGTACATTCATTCTAGAAAGACACTAAAGAGAAAATTGTCCAGAGCATCCTACCCACCAAAATAATGCCATCAGTAGTTCTTGTTTATGGCAAGAGGGCGATGCCATTACGAATAAGCCACCGACTGAGATGTGGATGCGGTAAGTAGGATGGTTTCCATTACAACATTCAATTGGAATGTATCATGGGAACGGTAATGATAGATTGATAGGTTATGGTAGATTGATATGTCTGTAAATGAGGCAAAAAAGCGCTTAAATGCCCGCATTCGCAATTTATTGAAGGCGCGAAAACTGAGGAATCAGTCGAGTTGCCGGCTGTGTTTTTGATAAAATGTGAATAGAGGTAATTTTCATTTTATCCTCTAGGGAAGAGAGTAAAAGCATATTCCCTCCATTTCTTATTATAAGAGACATTTGATACTTATAATATGTCTTTATATATAAGAGACACTTAAAAGTTGTCTTTATTTTTTTGTGTTGATTTCTTCTTTTACCCATAATTATTATCTCTAACTCACACTCTCTCTCCCTCCTATTTCTCTTTCTTTTAATAATTTAATTGTTCTCTCTCATGCTCTCTCTCTTTATCAATGAGGGCATTTTTTAAAAAAAATTATACTTTTTACATATTGATTGTTTTTAATTAATTTTAATTATTTTTTTAATCAACGTAATTCAGTTATTCGTCTCTTACAATAAGAAACGGAGGGAGTATAAAAGTATCATATCGGTGGTTTATAAAGAGTCATCACTCAATAACGCGCACCATCCCTGCATTCAGACCATTAGAACGATTATCCTGTCATCATGTTCTCAAATTTCTGCATATAAAGCAAAACTGTTTTTATTCTATTTTTCACGTAACACTGGCATAGTGGCATGGGAGGGCAACTAGCGTAACCCGAGGGAACTTTTTTTCCCCGGGGTCGCAACGATTTTGTTTCTCCAGTTATAACGCTATACTATTATATGTGTGGTTTTAAAAGTATTTTTATATAGAAGAGTTTGTTTTGATTTGTGAAAAAGTGTTCTTGAAAAATACTTCTTAAGTAATCTAAAAACCTTCTCACTTTAAGGTAAAAACGATTTTTCAGAGCTTTTGAAAGAAAAAAATTGTATAAATTTTATCTTAGATACGATGTAAGTTTTTTTTTGGCCAGAATTATTTTGTTTGATTTTATCATTTGAATTTCCCGTGAATGAAAAAAGATATTCCCTCCGTAAGAAAAGACAACAGGATAAAAAAATAATTGGGAAATGACAAGGGATGGGGAAAAGTGAGAAACAAAAAGCTTGTTTGGTTTGTTGTTTTGAAAATAATTTTTTATTTTTAAAAGCAGAAAAATAAAAAAACTTGTTTAGTAATTTGTTTTTAGTTGATTGTTTTAAAAAACAAAAAATAATAACATGTTTTTAAAAACCAAAAAACCAAAACAACTTTTATATGTTTTTTTTTTTTTTTTTTTATTTTTGTATTCTTTTCTTCTTACCTACTATTCATCACTTATTATTACCAGCAACAACTATCACTTGTGTGGTTTTCTATGGTCTTTTTTCCAAACATGATTTTTTAAAATTATTATCCAAACAACTTCTTTTGTTTTTTTTTTGTTTTCAAAACTTTTTTTGGGTACAAAAAAAGGCTAAGCCTAACAAGGAAAAAAATTAAAACTCTGGGGAATCAGATCCCATACAATCGTTCAAAAGCAAATTTTCTAATCTCGCTGGGTTTTGTTTTCAAAACTTGTTTTAAAAAACAATTTTATAAAATTGTTTTGAGGGAAAAAAAAAACAAAGACAAGCAGGTCCAAAGGTTTTTTTTTGGTTACAAAACAAAACAGATTGCTGGATTAGAAATTGGATCCGCCTCAGTCCCTACCTTCATGGTTATGGGATGGGTCATGGACTTCTAGATCCGTTAACCGACTCGATGACAGGACCCCTTGATACTTTCACGGTTTCACCCGCCCTTTCTCCCCTCTCTTTTTTCTGCCCCCCCAATAATAATAAAACGCTCGCGCGTAATCACAATCTTGTCTGATAGGGACTGAAGCGGATCCATTTTTCCCTGTCGACGAATAAGCATTCCGCAGTTGGTCGAGCTCGCCGTTGGACGCCGTCCACCGTTATCAGCCCTGCGTGGTTGTTGTCCGGCAGGTATTTAAGAAGGTTCGAACCCTAGGGCCTCGTCTTCTAAAATCCGGTGAGATTGACTTGTTCAATCTGGCTTTGGATCTAGGTTTGAATATGTTCCTCGCGTTATCTGTTCCCTGCGTGGTTGCCAACCCTGTGTCGGACGCTGTCGCACCGCTTCTTGCTTTGTTTAAATTTTTTTCATTTTAATTTGGTTATGAACCTGGTAGTGTAATCGTTTAGATATTGACGCTTTTGAATCTGGAAATTTTTACAGGTTGAGTTTAATTTTTTTAATAACTTTGATTACTAGTTTTCGCTTGAATGGTGTGTAATTGGCAATCATACTTCTGTCCTCTTCATTTTGATAACTATCGACTTATGTGCTTTGGATTGTGTTGTTGTGCAGTGTTGGATTTATTGTGTGTCGGCGTTATTTTTTGTTAATCTCTTTATATTATCATCATCTTAGAAAATTCTCAAGGTATTTGTGATGCATGATCGGGTAAATGACTTGGCTTGATTGAACCTTGAGTTTAAATCGTTTCCTGCTGTTTATTGGTCTGTGAATGTAGAAGCTATTGACAGAAACAATAGATAGCGTACCAAATTCACTCTAAGGAACATTTTCATGATCATAAATTGCAATATAAAATTGGAAGATTATAAACTGTAATTGTTATCTTTGTCATTCTTCAGTGGCTTCGAGGAGTTGCCTGAATCCGTTGGCTTACTAAGGCATCTTTGTTAAAGTATCTGGAGCAAGAATTAAAGGGTATGATATTAACTATGCATAGTGTAATTTAGGTCTGCCTATGGTTGTCGTTTTTGGCACACGAATAACGGAATATTTATCTTTATCATGCAGTTAGAAGTTATTTCGAGTTTTGTTTCCAGCGTGATCATATCAGACATGCAGGTTCGATGGCCTTATTTGCTTTGCTTATTTGTTTTGTATGCTGGACTGGGCTAATTTTAAGGGGATATTTTACGAGTCGAAGGGACTAGCTGGATATTTTATTAGAATAGAAGCAGTTGAATGGCTGTACACAAATGTGCTCTCAAACATTTTATGCAACAATAGTAATACTGTAGTATTGCAAAGTTTCCCCCCTAGTTTTTGTCTTCCCATTGACAATTATGGTTTATACTTTATTGCACTTTTCTGTGGGACCAAATGCCGTCTTTTATAATTAACATAACTTCACAAAAAATGCCTTGCAATGGATCCTGGACTTTATACAGGCATCACGGGCAAGATTGTTCAAGGAATATAAAGAGGTTCAACGAGAGAAAACAGCTGACCCAGATATTCAACTCGTCTGTGATGATTCTAACATTTTCAAATGGACAGCCCTTATAAAGGTATGTTAATCATAAAGAAGAAAGCATAATACATGTTTGGTTTTCTCAAATTGGTTTGGTTTAGTTTGATTCCTTTTCATTTCCTTGTAGGGACCATCAGAGACTCCTTATGAGGGGGGTGTTTTCCAGCTTGCTTTTGCTGTTCCAGAGCAATATCCTCTACAACCTCCTCAAGTGCGGTTTTTGACAAAAATATTTCACCCAAATGTACATTTTAAGGTAGGATCCCTCACAAAGTAACTATCAGCTTATCTTGGTGCTTTTTCACCTATGAAGTTCGAGCATACTACTATTACTAAGAAGGGAAAGGGCACCCATGAGAATTTATCATTATGATTTATTTTATTGAAGAACAATTTCCCAACCATCTGTGAGATTTCACTCTAGGTTTTGGAAATCCATTTGGATTTGGTTAAAACGTGATTCTGACCAAAATAATGTGAGAGTGATTTTATCTTCTAAATTGTAAAGTAACTTTAACGTGATACCAAACAAACCGTGAATTGGGTAAAAATTTATGCTATACATCTTTTATTTGTAGTTTGTGTGGGAATTGGGGAATGACTTTGTTAAATGCCCTTGCGATCCATGTTGTAGACAATGAGTCCTTGTGTCCTCTGTCAACACGAATTTTGAAATCTTTTTTTTTTAAAAAGGAAAAAAAAAAAAAGAGAAAAGAGACTTGCTATCCTTCACATGAATATACTCTAGGTGTATAATGCAAATAATATGTGTAGCCAGTTGTCTAGGATGTCATGGCTACCTTTGTTATGGCAGAAAAATCAATGAACTGTCCGCGGTTATCAGAAGCTGATGGGGTAAAAAAGAGCTCTATGCCTACTATTAGCTCTGTTGAGTTTTATGAACAACTCGGTTTAGGTCTATCATTAACAAGGATCTGCTTCTTTGGTAAATAGATGTTTGGTAATGTTTTAACACATGGGTAAGAGTAATCTTCCTTTTCAGACAGGGGAGATTTGTCTGGATATCTTGAAAAATGCTTGGAGCCCAGCTTGGACGCTTCAATCTGTCTGTAGGGCTATAATAGCTCTGATGGCCCATCCAGAACCGGACAGTCCATTGAATTGTGATTCAGGTTTACAAACTTTCTCCACTTTTTCATCAATTTTATAATTTATAATTATAATCGCTTCTCTAGTAATGGAATTAAAAGTAAGGAGAAAGATATCTAATTCAAGGACAAGACTTCATTTAATTGTCCTCCATCGTAATATATTTCATCTTGTTTTTTAAGATCTTATTCAAGACAGAATTCTAAAGATATGGGTCATATGGGAAATTTCTTTTTGAATCTTACTTTACTCATCAATTGTGAACAGGTAATCTTCTGCGTTCAGGCGATGTTAGAGGGTACCAGTCCATGGCCAGAATGTACACTAGACTGGCAGCAATGCCAAAGAAAGGTTGAATTATTTCGAATTCAGAAAACTCGTTCCTTGTGCATTTCTTAGCTGCAGTTAGTGCTCCTGCGTAAATATACGAAAGTTATGTGTGATGTGTTTATACCCTAAGATATTTTAAGGAAGCCAGCAACTGATACGAGCAGTTTTTGGTATTCCATATTTGCCTCATTATAGATTTCAAGACACGAGCAGATGGTTCTCATTGTGGTTGGTGGGATCTACATGACTTTGTCTCTAGCAAATAATTGATACTACATATCCAGTCAAGAACATCTAGATGTCCATACCCAATAGTGTCGGATCACTACGATAGAGCTTTACTTGTATCCGAAATCTTAAATCCGGACACATTTCAAGAAATAAATGTTGTGTTAGGAGTCAAAATGCTTATAAAATATTTAGAACATGGATTATTAACGTAAAAATCATGCATTTATTGTATTGATATTGAAATTTTGCACATTTGTCTTTAATTAAATGATCTACAATGCGCTCGATTTACATAATCATATTTGTGAAAGAGCCCAAGCTACCATTCAATCATCTTTATTTTTTTTTATTGCTTTCGGAGGTTTTAAACGTTTTATTATTCTTCCAGTCTTGTACTGTTATTATTATTTTGAACTAATTCCAGGTAATGTTTGGGTTTATTTTGAAAAAGTAATTTTGTAATTTTCCGAGGCAAAGTTATTCTTACAGTGTTTTGGTTCCCGAAATGAACTGATCACCAAAAACACGTGAAAAATCTTTAAATAGCAGAGAACGAGACACAAGAGTCCTGGGGAGGGAGGATACATTAAGCATGTTACTATTCCCAACGGATCATATGTCAAGGAATCCATCCGCAGTTGGAGAGAAAATCTGAGGTTCTAAGCTAAGCCTTTAAAAACCTATCGAACCAATCAGATGCTTCTTTCATCATGGATGGCGTTGTTTGATGCCCAATTCCAGGTTCCGCGATCAGCTGCGTCAGAGAAATCGAATCAAATATAAACGGGGAATATATATATATATATATATATTGGATATAAGTGAGACAATGCCACTTTAAAATCGAAATAAAATAGCGTGATGGAAAAACTTTTCTTCCCATGTCAAACTGTAATATGAAAGAAGTTATTAAAACTAGTCTTGGTTGTTGGTAGTTTTATTATAGACCGCGACGATAAATCAGTTTTTGTTTTCGTTTTTGTGTATGACCATGATTCAAGTAACTTTCCTTTCAATCTCAGCCAACGGCGGGCTGAAGCAGTTTAGGGGCGATTCTCCCCCTCCTCCTCTCTTCAGGACCAAAAACGCACACAAAAGAAAAACTAAATAAATAAATTTTCATATGCACGTAATACTATGAATATCCAAGACATTGCCCTTAAAATCTGCCGCCCTCATCATAATTTCTTTTACCCCAAAAAATTTTTTTCACTGGTTCTGTCCCTGATCCTAGTATAACGGTTTTTACGAACTGATGCGTCAATGAGATTGATGCAACTTATTATATATGAAAGCTTTCTTATTAAGCAGGGGAAAGAATAACATGTTCAAGTTTAATCAAACTTTAGACTTTTATACCTTGACGTTGTCCAGACAGCGAGATTCTCCATATGCCAGCTGTGCATTTGACTTCTGAACTTCCAAACCTTCAAGGGGACATCGAGGATCTTCAGCACCTGATGTTTACAATGTAGAAGATTATTTCAATTCCAAGGTAACTTGAAAGAACCGCACAAACATTGAGCACCCAAAATAATTCAACTGAGTTACACAGGTATGGAGGCCTATCATACTATCGACTACATTACAAAGTTATATTATGACGTGGTTTGATTGATTTGTACACCTAGGAACTCAAACAGAATAATCAGGTTTCTATCTGAAATTTGTGAATGTTCATATATAACCCTTCCAGAAAAAAATTGGATGCACAAGCAAGGTTCTCACCATTCAGAATAAGCAGGGGGCGTGGTGCAATAGCTGGAATTGAGTATGGTGAGTCAAACTTGGAAGCTAGACCTGGAGCAATCCTGTCCCATACCTGTTAAGGAAAATAACACTGAAATATTACCTATGCCAAGAGGCAGAGAATAACTGGCACAAAGCTGTTTAATGGGTTGGTACCAATGCACCAGGCATTGACAATCCAGTTTTATATTTTGATAAAGCACAAACAAATCACAATTGTCAAACCAAACAGACATTCATTTGGAGAGTCATAGTCACAAAAAATTGGCTGACCTTCTCTACCACTTCTTTGTCAATAGCACTCTTTCCCAAATCATCGCGAGCCACTGCATTAAATACCCTAAGTATTAGGAATGAATATACCACACCAACTTCAGGATATGCATTCACCACCATCGTGCCTCAATCAATACCCAACATGACTCATTTTCATGTCTTATTTGCAGTTCTCGACTTTACTCAAACTCTACTCCAACTTTGTAACGCAATTTTAATCTATGATGAATGAGAAAACGTCATTGCTGTGAGAACAATGAAGCTATCCATCAAACATAAATCAAGTAATGCATTTACGAATTGAAACATGCAAGATCATTGAATTTATATAAAGCATAACATCAATAACATACAAAACCAGGCAGAAGAAGAAAGGATTAGACTGAAGACAATAAAACAGTAAAAACAATAAAAAATCAAATTGGAAGATGATTTTTTATTTTAATTTATTTCAACGGTACTAACCCTCAAACACTGGCCTTATACTGTCAACCCGAGCCTGCCACTTATCATTGTCAATAGCCCATCGAAACCCCTACAACATCTTAGCACATAAGTTTTCAATTATTTGTCTCTAAAGCACATAATCTCCATTAATAAATATTCCATTAAAAAATTCAATGTAACCTGAACACCAATCATTGGGACTACCACAGCATAGCGGGTGTCTACAAATGCTGCAAACCATGCATGCATTCCTGCATAGATGAATTACTAGTTACGGGTTACGTTAGGCATGGCATCAGAGATATTCCTTTCAAGTAGTCTAAACAAACCTCCAAGAGATATCCCAGTGATTCCTACTCTAGAAGGGTCAATATCCTCCCTTTGAATTAAGTAATCTGCCAATTTTATCAAGTCCCAGACCTGCCACAACAGAGCATAATACACCCTGCATTTAACTAACTAATCACAACTTCTCCATCGTTCGGAGAAGATAGAAATTCAGTCTTCAGTAGTTGTATGATAAAAACAGCATAAACGCATAATAGACAATGAAATTACCGTGTCATAAATGAATGGCATTGTCTCGCCCGTTTTCCAAGCAGAAATAAGAGCCTTTTTATCCAAAACAAAACAGAAAGGGAAAACAAAAAAAAAAGGCAAAATTTGATCAGTTTCTATGTCTATACTGTAACTAATATTCCATTTATGAAGATCCCAGATACAAATTCAAGGAGAAAAAAATTGTTGATTTCTACTGTAAAAAGAGGAATGACGAATAAATTCTACATGATCTAGTGTAAATCATCGATCAAGGTAAAATTTAGTAAAGCAAGGGGAAAAATACGCACATCCCGATAGGTATTTGTGCTTCTGGCTCGTTCACCATGGTAGCGAGAGTCAACGGCGATTGCTATATATCCTCGTGAAGCATATGCCTGAGACGTGAAGTGAAAAGAATTAGAAACTGAAGACTGAGAGAAAGCACCTTCTAAATGCGTTATAAAAACTGAAAGGACAGAGAACCAGAGAAGAATAACAAAAATAGCCACCTTAAGTAAAGGCCGCAAGAACTCTTTACATTTGTTTGTGCTATGTAGGAAAACAACGGCTGGCCTTTTTTGATGTGTGTTTTCCTTCAAAATCAATACAGGCAAGCGTCCTTGCTCTCCTTCCTAATGCACGGTCAACATTAGATACATTACTATACGTTCAATCTCAATATGTGCATATCACCGTAGAATTAAAGCTTTTTCAGGATTCAAATAAAAGGTCTGATGAATTCAAATCACCTCTGTAACCAAATAGAGATTTTCCTCTTTCAGCGAGTGTACGAAGTTTTCAATGTTTGCCTTCTCAGAAGACTCCAAACTTACCTGGTATGGGTCCATAAAGTAAATCAACAGAAAAAAAAATCAGATGCAAGAGAAGAGGAACTATTTCGAGAGAAAGTCGGAACCTCAGCAGAAGGTGGAGTATTATCCTGATACAATGGGCTCGCCACTGGCTTTGCAGGCTCCACGCGCAGCGGAACTGAAACGGCAGTAAGAATTTCAGTCTTCGAATAGTATCATCATATTATCCATTGCACATGAAGTGGAAACAGGCCGTTCAACACGATGATCTTATAAGGTAGTTCACTAACCGTGTTCGACTCAATAGCTCAGGAATCGAACAAAATCGAGAACAAATGAAGTAATAGATAAAGCAAGATTGAGGTAAAAAGCGGATGCTTCCTTTGGTAATCCTATACTGATTGTGAATACCTTCAGAGGCTCGCCTTCCACGGAGGACTTGAAGGAAATCTGATCGGAGCTTCTGATAATCAATGGCTTCTCCCATTTTGCGATCAGTGCAGCGATGAGTGACCACTTCGACTGAGGCATGCGGTCGATATTTATGAATAAACCTTTTTGGCCGGGGCATATGACACGTGTGCTTTAACTGACACCGCACGTGCGACATACTGACCAGGCAGCTCAAGGAAGGGTAAACGGTCCCAGCGGGCGTTCCCGATGCCGCCACCGCCATTCTCCTACGCAAGTCGGGATTAGGCTGACCCTTTTTTCCTCCTGCACTTTTTCTTGATTTTATTTTTAAAATCAATTTTTTCCTTTTATTTTTCTGTTAAAATTTATTTTCGCTGCTCCTTATTTGCTGTTCAGCGCGAATCGCATTCTGTTGGCCCAAGAAAAGCAAAAACACAAACCAAAACACAACTGTCATTGCCAGCCTGCCAACAAGAACACTAGCGCCAAGAATAACTATTTTAATCGTGAGTAAATAATTAGATATTAGGATTTGCAACAAACCAGACGCCTGACAAGTCATCCATGACAAGATCACATCAGGAAATTGTGTCATTAAGAAATTATCATACATTTATTTAATCTGTCTCTCGATTTTTGTGAGATTAATGTAGGGAAATGAGGTTAAGAGTGGTTCTCTTTTGTTTTGTTCACAGAAAAATCAGTCATTTCCAAGAGTCATTAATTTCTTTCATATTTATCTTTTTCTCATGAAGTGAAAGAAGAAATCATTATCATATTTCTTTCAGGGCCGTCCAACCAGAACAAGGACCCATCATTTAGAGGGAAAGAACCCAGAAAAGGACGATCAAATTGTAAAACATAGCAAGGAAGTCGCATGGAAGCTCCACTTCCTGTCTTTTATATCGTAGCAGAAGAACAAAGTAAACTTGTCTAAAACGGTACATAGCTAGTAACTACTGACCAAATTAGTACCTGCTTCTTGTGCTTTTGAGGAAGGTGCTAGTTCACACATGCCATTCTACAGCTTCTTGTTTGCTTGCCGTCGTTCTTGGTTGATGGAGGTTACACTCTTTCTACAGAAGTTGAAGACGGACAATATAAGTTAAACAAGTTGGAACCTGAAGTTTGTAATAAAACTTGGTACAGCCTCGGGCAAAAGCATTGGCTCTTCCGGATGAGAATTTGCAGCGTCACTCGAGTTAGTGATAAAAAACATCTTTAATATTGTCTATTTATTATTTATTATTCTAATACTCATCCAGTCCTAAATATAAGATTCTTTTCGTACGAAAAGAGTCTTATATTTAGGACCGGAGGAGTACTAGTATTTTTACGCTACTGTATTTTTGATTCCATGGAAGTTTCTTCTTAGCAGTCTCTTAAAGAAATAACCATTCAGATGATGTCATCAGTTTTATCACCAATTTCATCTTTGGTGACCTGAGTAGTTTTTCTTGTCCCCTTTCCATTTGGGTATAAGGCTACAAGCTGCGGCATGAAGGCATAGCTATCTGTGAATCATTCCGCTTTCCATTCAAGCCTCGCGTGCACAAATATATGACTGCGAATATTAAATTTGTAAAAGAATTGAGATTGGCAGAAGCTATTCTGTTTTAGCTTCCTAAAACTTAAAAGCATGAGATTGGTTTAACTCATTTAATAATCGAAACTCATTTAACTTCTTTTATTGGCGTCGTCAAAAGTTTGAAAGCATACTTAGGTCCTTGTAGAACACTTCGTTTTAACTTTCAATCATGTCCGAAACTAGATTTCCCTTCTTGTTCTTTTTTTTTTTTTTTGTTGCTCTTAACCCATTAAGCTAAAACCATGAATTGTTAATTGAGTTAGATAGAATCAAGGGGCTGTACTTTAGAGCAAAAAATAAGAAAAAGAATCATGGGGTTGCATTTCGCAATTCTACATATGGGTTAATACAATTTTTGCCTTACAAGTTTAGTCTCATTTTAGTAATGATTTTTTAAATTTCAAACTATAAGTTTTCGTCCCTCAGACATCTTTTCACTTAAAATATTAATCTTTATAATTCAATAAAAACTTGATTATTTAGCCTTTTAAAAAAGTAAAACCTAAAGTTTGAAACTTGAGGAACTAAAAGTATCATAACGCCAAATTTGAGGAACCAGAAACTTTCTACATATCGTGTAGAAGTGCTAGAGGATACATTCAACAGAGAAAGCGTGTTGCATAGTTCATAACATCACCAACATGAACCAAAGGACGCGGGCTGTAGGCGTCTGGCGGCATAGGCCAGCAGGTTAATATGAAAAATTTACACTCAAATAGCACTTGAACACATCTTAGATCCCAAACTGCGCCTTAAAAAATCTGTCAAACCACTCAGATGCTTCTTTAGTCATGTATGGTGTCATTTGGTGCGCAATTCCAGGTTGCGCGATGAACTGTATATTGAAGAAATCAAAGATTAATGAAGAAACATACATCTTGGCGATAAGTAACACAGTTCTACTGTATCATTGAATGATAAAGCATGGCGAAACTTTTATTCCGATCCGAAATAATTTGAATTGATTCTATCTAAGTCATGGGTGAAATTACAAACTTTGTGTCAAGCTTGATCAACTTCTATGCAAAGTAAAATTCAAAACTGTCCCCACCTTCAGGGTTCGTCATTTTTATTTTCGTTAATTCATAATCCAATGAGAATGAATCAACTAGGACTTCATCCTTACTCTTTAGACCATCATTAAACCCCTAAATATTGTTTGAATTATGAGTACTTTTGTTTGTATATGACTACAGTTTTTATCCCAGCACGCACAAATGCAAGGCATACAAAAAGAACAAATAAAGTACATACGCTCATCAAATATGTGCCGTATGATTTCAAAAATGAAATGGTAAAATGGATGACCCCCACGCTTAAAAACTCATCTATGCGTACATGCACCAGCATGTGGCTCCCATCTACTTTTCCAGGCAAAGCTCTGGCAACTTATCTTCCAATGATTTTAATATTAAAGGTTTTTTATGCTGCTTTACTCATTTTGGAAATTGCAGCCTACTGAAGATGAAGGAATATGTACGAGTTTGAATTCGAACTATAGCAGTTCATACCTTAAAATTATTCGGCTTGTGAAACTCTCCATATGCGTTACGTGCATTTGACTCTGGAATTTTCAAACCTCCAAGGGGACATCGAGGATCTTCAGCACCTTAACAACGTCCAAAGGGAATGCTTCAAATCCGAATTAACTAACCACCTCCGCCACACAAAAAAGGGCAAAAAAGAAAATAACACAAATTTGAATTCTCCTAATGATTTGACTGACTGACTGAGTCATACACATCTGGACGCCTATCATATCATTGATTAGACTATAGAGTGATATTGCAGCCAGTCTCAATCGGCTTGTCCATCTATATATTTCTATAAAGAATAATCTTCTAGGCAAAACTCACAATTCGAGAGTGTTCAATAACTCAAAATTTAAAAAAAAAAAAAAAAAAAAAAAAGAAGAAGAAGGAAGCCGAAGAAAGGATCTTACCATTTAGAATAAGCAAGGGCCGTGGTGCAATAGCTGGAATTGAGTATGGTGAGTCAAACTTGGAAGCCAGCCCGGGAGCAATCCGGTCCCATACCTGTTAAGAACATAAAATTATGAAATCGTTATTCGTGGAGGTCTTTTCTGATTGTGCTAAAGCTATCAACAGAAGCACTAGAGACCTTCATGGTTTCCCCCCGTATCAAGAGACCGTTGTGGATACTTGGTATCTGATATATAGAAATTGCTTTATCTATTAATTTTGTAAATTGGATAGGCAATGTGGATGCTCATTTTCTCGCTAGGTTAGCTCGAAATTTGAACACACCGACTTCTGTTACTTTGATCACAATCCCCATAGTAAGTTTGAGGAGACCTATGATAGAAGGTAACTCGTTTTCTTTGTCGTAACTGTTGGTTATTTTGGTTATTAATGTTAGTTTCAGTATTTACTCAAAATAGAAATCATCATCTGTGCCGCTTAGAATACTGACAAAGGAGTCTGCGCCATTTCATCAGGCATTGACAATCCAAGTTTAATAAAGCAAAGATATCATCAACCATCAAAGTAAATAGAAATTCATTCGGAGGCTCATAATAACACTCATAAAAAATTGGCTGACCTTCTTCACAACTTCTTTGTCAATAGCACTTTTACCCAAATCGTCACAAGCCACTGCAGTCATCACCCTAAGGACATCAGGGATATATAAACCACACCACCTACAGAGTAGGCGCTCACTATCATCATTCTTCAATTAATACGCAATATGACTCAATTTTGTATCCGTCTTATAGGTTTTACTCGGATGCTATTCCAACTTTGCCATGCTAATGTAATCTACGGTGAATAGCACATTAAGAAAGAAGAAATCATTCTTATATGGGAAAAAACTGAAGAAACATGTCAAATATACATCGAACACTGCATATACAAAAAAGTAATTGCAAGATATTGATTTCGTATGAATCATGGCGTCAGTGGTGCATGGACCTAATCAGAAAAAGCAGGAATCAGACTAAAGACAATAAAACAGGTAAAGTCAAAAAAAAAAAAAAGCCTCATTGAACTACAGTAAGATTTAAGATATTCATTTGTTTTGACAATTTCTCACCCTCAAACACAGGCTTTATACTGTCAACTCGAGCCTGCCACTTATCATTGTCAATAGCCCATAGAAACCCCTGCAGTAAGATAGCACACAACTTTTCAATTTCTTGTCTCTGAAGCAAATAATCACGACTAATGTACATTCCGTTCAACAATTCAATGTCACCTGAACACCAATCACTGGGACTACCACAGCATAACGGGTGTCTGCAAATGCAGCAAACCATGCATGCATTCCTGCAGCAAGGAATTACATGAATAACAAGTTACATCAAGCTTGGCTTCAGACGTATTCCTTTCAACTTGTCTAAACCAACCTCCAAGAGATATTCCAGTGACTCCTATTCTAGCATTGTCTATATCCTCCCTGTGAGTTAAATAATCTGCCAATTTGATCAAGTCCCAGACCTGCCACAACATAAAGTTACGCACCTCCTTTTAACAGAACTAATCATTTGTCAGGCCACGAATCCCATCATCTACGACCAACTTTTTCAAATCTTGGAATAGATGGTGATTCAGTCTGAGTGACTGTATAATGAAGACACAATTAGATAAGTAAAGTACCGTGTCATATATGAACGGCATTGTCTTTCCAGTTTTCCAAGCAGAGATAAGAGCCTGGTTTATGTAAACAGAAAATATGATCATTTTCTAAACTTACACTGCAAGTCTGCAACAAATCAATTTACGGAAGATTTTGAGTACACATTCAAGCAGAAAGCGAGTCCATTTCTCCTCTAGAATGGAATGAGGAATAAAAGTAACAAGCAATTCTAAAGATTAGTACCTATTCAGTCGATTAAATCATATTCTACATATAAAATAACGTAAATGTTTAAGTTTGAAATTACCTTAATTTCTTTTTCTACATAACATGATGTAAATCATCGATCGCATTGAAACTTAGTGAAAATTAAATACATACATCCTGATAGGCGGTTGTGCTTTGGGCGCGTTCACCATGATAGCGAGAGTCAATGGCAATTGATACATATCCTCGTGAAGCATATGCCTGAAATGTGAAGGGAACAAAATTAGAAACTAAAGACCGAGAAAAAGCATCTGCTTAATCTGTTATAGGACTTGAGAGGACAGAAAACGAGAGGAAGTTCCGGAAAGTAGGGACCTTAAGTAATGGGCATAAGGATTCTTTAGAAGAGCCTGTGCCATGTAGAAGAACAACGGCAGGCCTTCTTTGATGTTTGTTTCCCTTCAAGCTCAAAATCAGAACAGGCAAGCGTCCTTGCTCTCCTCCCTAATGTATGCATGATCATCGCTAATACGTTGCTAAATGCTCAAATCCCAAATAAAATGCATATCAACGTGGAATTAAATCTTTTCTGTATTTAAATAAGGACCTGATCAACTCAAATTACCTCTGTAGTCAAATAGAGTTTCTCCTCTTTTAGCGAGTCTTCAATGTTACTACTGTTTGACTTTGGCCAAGAGTCCAAGCTTGCCTGGTATAACTTCAGAATGTGAATTTACAGAGAAATATAAGAGATGCCTGCGAAAAGGGGCTATCCCGATTGTTGAGGGAAAGTGGGAACCTCAGCGGAAGGTTGAGCACTGTCCTGACACAGAGGCTTGGCCACTGGCTTCGCGAACTCCACACGTAGCGGAACTGAAACGTGGCTACAAATTTCAATCGTCGAGTACTCGGATAAAAAGAACAGACTAGTCAAATACGCTCATCTATCTAGCCAGTTCACTGCCTCTGCTCAATTCGATAGCTTGGAAAATGTATAAAATCAAGACTTCATTTGTCCTAGACTTGTTCATCAATTAGAGGTAAACAAGAGATGCTTAGATTCGGACACTAATTCTACGTACCTTCGCAGACGCGCCTGCTTCGGAGGACTTGGAGGAAATCTGATCGAAGCTTCTGAGCATCAAAGGCTTGGCCCGACGGAAATATGCATGCAGATAATATTGTCAGCTCTATCAGCATTTTAATCTTTGTTAGCCAGATAGTTTCTCTATTCACATATAAGCTTCGGCATGAGGAGAGAACGGTGAGTGGATTCTTTTCTTTTCTACTCAAGCCTGACATGCTTGATATGTTTGGATGGATATGAAACAGACAACGAGGAGTGGAGATAATTTATTCGGAGCCAATGGGATGCTCCTGCAAAAAAACTTACTATTACACCTGTTAATTACTTTTCTCTTCACCACTGCGGCTGATAATGATGGAGGTTGATGATTAAGGTTTTGCTTCTCCGGCTTAAACACGATGCGAGCATCGTGGAATTAATTAATTCACTGCAACTGCTTAGAACGTGATAATAATAGCTTCAATCTTAAGCAGTAGACATGTGTTCTTTAATTTGATTAATTTTTTTTTTAGTTCTGTACTTACTTGTCCTCTATAATAGCAGCCATATGTTGGTCACTGATTATTTTATTTACTACCTAAATATATTTTTTCCGATTTGATAAAAAAATCATATTATTTCGTAAATATAAATAAATTGCGGAAAGTGTAATGTATTATTACTATTTATCTATTTTTCACTATTTTAGCATTTCGGTAAATTCTATTCCTTATACTATCTCCGGTTCTTAATATAAGAGTTAATTTGATTTTTAATTTAGTTCTAAATATTAAATGCCAATCCATTTTGTCTATGATATTTATCTGTTTTTTTTAAAAATAGTCTTTATAGTAGTTGCATATGTTAAATACTCTATCAAAGGATAGTTCTAGCTAATACATATAATTAGTAAAGGCATTCTAGGAAAGACAACACCTAATTATTATAAATAACTAACTTAAAAAATTTTGTTAATCTACTCCTCCGCTCCTAATTATAAGAATTAGTTCACTAATTTGAGGAGATTAAAGAAAAAATTTAAGTTAGTTATTTATAATAAATAAATGTTGTCTTTTCTAAAATATCCTTGTTAATTAAGTGTGTTGGCTAGAATTATCATTATTAGAAGGACTACCTTGAAAAAAAATGTATAAATATGAGAGACAAAATGTATCAGGGTCTTATATTTAAGATCAAGATAAAAATCAAATAAGACCTTATATTAAGTACCGGAAGTAGTGTTTTTTATATTAAACACGGGAAGTAGTAGTATCTAGAGCAAAAAGGTTGTCTCTGGATCCACGAGTATCGGATAATAAGCGCCAAAGCAAATTGAATCATCCTTTTTTTCACAGTAAAGTAATTAATTATCTAAGCTTGTGCCGAGAGAGTATATTGAAACAAGACAAAATATTATGCTCTTTGCATGTCACCCATAGGAAGTCGAGCATGTTCGACAAAAGAAACTATACTTCACATTTTTAAATTTTAATCACGATAAAGGAGGCGAAGTATGCACTTTGTTTTAATTGTTTATATTTTAACTTCTGACAAAAATTAATAATAATTTAACGTTTAATTTCTCCCAGTTTCATTTCTGTTATATTAGTTATTTGTCATATATATATATTGATTGATTTTTTAAAAAAATGTATTTTCTAATCATATATCTACCATGGATGAAAATTTTCTTATTATGTACAATTAATAGAGATACTTAAAAAATTATAAATTATTTTATATTTATATTTATGGCTAAAGTCTAAATAATCTTCACGGAAGACCCGTATTTTAAATCAAGAAGATTTACCGGGAAGGAAAACCGAAAGAAGACCCGGAAGAAATCAAATGGGAAACTTGAGAACCATCGAGGCCGAACTGGACAGCAGAGTCTTAACAGCATGATGCAAATATTGACTGCCTATAAGCAACATTCAAGAAACTTAACGCTATCGGCCCATAACATGGGCCTTTTCTGAACCCCGCCGCAGCCCCCACAACAAAAGAAAAAACAAAAAAACCAAAAATTCCCGTTACCTACCTGAGCTTAACATACTTTAGCATGGAGAAACGTCAGATTAAGCAAGGAACTAGTGGCCGAGACTTGGGTTCCGACATGGATGCTAGGAAAGAAGATATTCCAGTTATAGTTAGTTATTCTAGTTAAGCCCCATTCTTCCAGCTGGAAACCAGACCTATAAATAAGTACTATGTACGTCAACAGCACCTCTTCCTGGCTGTTCACCAACACCAAAAAATCATGAACTTTACCAATCAGGAGTATTTCACAATGCAAGATATTATGTCAACCCAGCAATTCCAGTAGGCAGACCGATCCTCAATGACAGATCATCATTATCTTGTTCATTAGGCATTGCACTACTTGTCTCAGATACTTCAGTGGACAACGGGATGCGGGAATTTGCAATGCAATTGCTGTGCATGTGAACTCCCTTCCCCTTCTCACTTCTTAAATCAGGTTCAGCTCCATTATTGCCATTATCAGCTGCTTCTTGTTTGCTTCCCACCTCTTTCATGGCTAATGGGGAGCACGTCGCTTCTGCAGAAGTTACAGATAGTTATTGCAAGTTTGTAATAAAACTTCAAAGAAGCTCAAATCCATAAAATATAATTTATGAAATTTTAAAAATAGAACAAATCCCCGAATGTTTAAAAATGGAAATAGCACAATTCCATAAAATATAATTTGTTTAAGCTGAAAATATCAAATATTAAATATTTAAGAAATAAAGAACATTGATTAAGATGTGCTTCGAAATTTTTTTGGTATACGCGCACATACTTAAAGGGGTAAAAAAAGATTGTTAACACTTTGGTAGTTTAATTTACATGCGTGAATATATATAATAATGATGATGAAAGCCAAGTTATCTCCATGGGTAAGCGGAGCGGGACAATTTAGTATAAAGGGGATCTCTCAAAGCCCCCGAATCGGTTGAGTTAGTGTGCCTGCCATACCAAATAATCTACCATTGCACAGATGTATATAGGATACCGATTTTCAAAGGACATGTAGCTCAATAGAATTTCTCTTTCATTCAGAAAGCTATATATTGTGGCCCCGGAATCCTGACCTTTTATGCTTCCACGGGTGATGAGTCCACGGAGAACGTCCCAAAACCTGGTGAGCACAAGCCGTTCCTGCTCTCCATAAATGTCCATGTAAACATCAGAATTTGATGGCTTATGAATCATTTTTTGATCATTGCAAGCCACGGCATTGGCAGAACTATTGGAAAGAAACATCTCATCTTGTTCATCACACATCAATGCTAGCGTTCCTGGTGACAATGGCCTCACGGAGTTCTGTATATCAACTGCATCTGATCCAGAATCACTACTGCCACTTCTCTCTGCTCCATTTCTCTTTGAATGTTCACCAAAAACAGGCTTGTGGACTTCTTTATTGTCTTGCAGTAATTCAGCTGATGAAGCAAAAGAAGTTTCAAATTTCTTGATCTCCATTTGCTGGTCTACCCTGACTCTTGACTCTGAAAAGTCGAAACACAATTGGGATGCAAATTACACTCTGATAGAGAAGTATAGACTTAATATACATGATAACATAACTCCTCCACTAAGGTCCACTGAAAACTCGTGCTGAAATTGAAAATTTTTCAGTGCTGAAAATATTTGATGTTTGATTATGCCTGACAAAAATATAGATTCCTTATTTCAGACCCGCAAGGTTAGTAAAATGTCAATAGTTCCCCTTAAACAATTCCAAACATTACAAATTCAGTGCTTCACTTTGAGCAATATACACTCAGTACTTAATTTTTAGAGCCAAATACTTTTATAAATAAACAAACCTTTATATAATTTAATTTCTGCGTGCTAAGCATAGCTACTTTCCTATTACCATAAAAAACTCCTCCATATAAAATCATCTCCTCCTCTAATTCGTCAGTTAAAAACCATGTATAGTCATTGACCATGTGGTAAATAAATTCTTCGGCTACCCAAAGAACATCTAATTGCTAAATAAAAACCTGCATATGTCTTTGCGGCTACTCCGGATAGAACAACAAAAAGTGAACAGAGATACTTCACATCCTGTGGCTGGAGTGCATCCACCAGTGGGGACCTTCAGCATGGAGCAATTGTAAATTTAATTTAAGAAAACAAAAATAAAATGTTCAAGTCATGTTTTTAAAACACATACCTGTATGTTGATCGGGAAGACCCTGGAATTGTTACCTTGGCAATGTCAGAGGCAACAGACACAGATGGAGCAGGTGTCGCAACCACTGGCTCATTTTCCTAATTAAACTTTAAATATATTAACTATATTCTGCAATTTTGATCCGAGAAAATGGATAAAACTGAAAGGGGATGGAAAGTAATGGGGAATTTGAAAAGTGCATGTGAAAAAGAAGTCTAAAGTAACTCACGGTGAGAGGTTGACATTCATAGTCTGGCATGATTCAGAGGCTCAAATATATCGAATTCATATGATTTCCAAACATAATGAAGCTGAAAAAAATTATTACTAAATGATAATATAAATGAATCTAAATGAAGCACCTGTTGAAACTGAGCAGTCAAAACACCTTTATCTATGGCAGCTTTGCCAGAAAATATTTCCTTAAGTTTTCTTTTCTTGGGTGTTGCGCCCATCCCATTGCCAGAGGACCCAATTGCTTGACTGATGGCATCATTAGCTGCCTGTTTGAGGTTAATTGCATCAAGAGCCCTTCTTGCTTCACTTCCTTCAAAATTCTTGCAGTCCATGCATTTACAATTTTCAGAGCAGAGGACACTGGCTTGGAAACACTCACAATAATTCTTAAGGCAGCCTGATTTCTTGCAGTGACATCCTTTATTATGCTTCCCTAATACTTGAGTTTCAGCCTCTTCCTGAATTTATTCAGCATATTTATTATGCACCACAAGCAAGGTCAGCTGAAATTAAAGAGGAAAAAGAAACAGGTCCAGAGTAGCTAATAAGTACATTGGCTCAAACACATAAATTTCTTGGTAAATCTGTAATCCTGATTTGACTTAAGAAGTATCATATTCTTGAGGCTTGACAAAATTCAAAAACATATATGCTATCCCCTCTTATACGAAGCCATGATTCTGCGTAAGCATACATCAGTATACACTTTATTCCGTTCATTAACCAATAGTGATCAACATTGGTTAGCTTGTTACTTGATACAAGATCTAAGTTCTCACCACACAAGAAAGCCAAAAAGGAGTTAGGAGTGCCACCGAAATAATTTTATCATTATGATCAAAACATTTGAATTTGAGTCTCAGAAGGAAATTGAGCTGTCCTTTCCCAAGATGGGAGGGGCAAAAGAATTGAAGTATTAAACTACGGATATATGGAGTTCTAAAAGGAGTCCCATCCTGTATAAGAAAGTGACTGCCCCACGATAGGCCCTTCAGAAACAGAAATTATGAAATAGATACTGCATGCCCCATTTTATTCAGTTGAAATCAATATAAAGAGCTTGGTCAAGCAATATTATAAAAACTTGAGGGAGTTGAATTACCGACCTTCGAAACCCGTGGTTCTTGGGGACTGCTAGCAATTTTAGGCCTGAAGGCATTTGGATTGCGCACTAAAATTATTCCAACTGCCTCCTGTCTGGCAGCCTCATTATCCACATTATTATGACAATTTAAGCAGTTGCAACCATCACAGTGGATCCCAGCTGCAAAACACTCGCAGTACCTAACAATGGCAAAATTAGCATTTGCGTGTGATTAACAGTTATTGATAAAACATAAAAGATATCTGTCCAGAGAAGATGACGTGCTTACAATTTGAGGCAGCGAGAATTCTTGCAGTTGCAGTGCTTTTGTTTCTTTGGAGTGCTGTCCTTTGATTCCCCATTATGCCCAGGTCGTGAACTAGGAGACTCTTGCTTGCTGAAGGAAAACACATATGCCCATATATTTAAGAAATATCGGTTTGTGCAATATATCCTCACCCTAAAAGGTGAAACTTAATTGAAGAGAGTAAAAAAAATTTCTGATGGTACCCATTGGAATTGAAAACAAAATTTAACTTTTTATTGACAATGATCTGAATCTGAATCTGAATCCTATTCTTTGCAAAAGGGCCAAAAAAAATGCCGTACATAAATTTTCGGTTTTTAAGTTCTAATAGTGTAATGAAAAGATCACTGTTTCTCGAACTGCACATTATATTGTTTTCAGGCTTCAGCACCAGCCATACATCAAATAGATTAAAGTAACACTCAAGATGATCCTAATAAGTTCCAAAACTACATGAGGACACCAAAAAAAATTAAAAGAAATAAAGCATAAACACGTATCATCTGCATAAATTATTAACTACAACTTGGATTTCGGAATGACCTAAACATTTGTTTTCTAGTTTTATTAATATGTTTTAAAGAATAATATCTAGTCTTCATACTAAACTACCCCCTCCTCCGTGATAACTTCTACCAGTTCGTTCTGTCTCCAGATCATGTCTCTTGAATATCCACGCAAGCATTACGTATATGTCTGTTTATGTTATGAAATTACTTTGCCAATTATCATTTTTATTTCCCTTCTCTCCAACAAAACTAATCTTTTCTTTGGGCAAATGTCATCAGTTTTCATACTATCTTTACCATCGTCGCCACTCAATTATGCCGAATAAGGCGCTCTTAAGGTAACTGGTGCATTTTAGTCTCCCCGCATGAGTGAGTGAAGCAAATACAGGCGAAATCAAAGTGGTACAGGTCAAGAGACTTACGATACTAGTAACGTCGTCGTCGAAATTTTCTGCACAGGGTGCGGAATTCGACTAACAGGTGAAACTAGATGCGGCCGCGGTTGCGATTGCTGCTTAACCTGAGATTGCGGTGTTCGCTGATGTTGAGTGTGTGAAGATGACCATGGCTGCTGCCCCTGCGACCGTATAGGTAACTTTGTTTGCGTCGGTGAGCATGCCTGCGACTGGAACTTCGGTTCAACTTGTATTTGAGACGGCGATAGTGATTGTGGCGGCAAAGTCGATTGCGGCAGCTGTTTCTGCATCAGTGGTGATAGTTCTAAGTATGTCTGACATTCAGGCGCCCTCGGCAATTCTACGTTCACTGAATCTCCACCGATGGCCGTGAAATCCAATGGCCGAGACAATTTCCGTGGTGCTAAATCAGAATTGGTTACACCCTGCTCCATCGATAATGGAAGCGAGCTGTTAACACCAATTGGCCATTTCGCTTTCAAATCCAACGTTAACGTCGAACAACTCACCGTTTGGAGTGAATTTCCGAAACATATGGTCAAAGCCTTCACTGAATACAAAATAAAACGGCCTAATACTAAAGACAATGAAACGTCGTCCACTCTAAGCACAGAATTCCACCATAAAATAGCTGCACGTTACAGAAAACCACCGAGAAACTGATCGTAATCAACCAAAGTCGGCTATTGGCGCGGATTGAGGAATAAAGTTTCCGATTTTGAGCAAAAGAAACATGCAAACACCTAGTTCCCTTGCAATGAGAGACAATGTGGCCGGAGAAGGCTGCCGGTGAGCTGACCGGGAATCTGTCCCGGGAGACTAAGAAGAAGACACTACCATGCCACCTCTCCCTCTCGAGATTTTGAAAATTGGATTGAATAAAGTGAAGGGTGGGATGAGAGCAAAGGAAGATCGAACGGACGAAATTGAAAGTTGTAATGAACAGCTGAGATTTGCGTAGGCTCCGAAAGAGTTCGTTAAGCGTGGGATTTCAAAAAAGGGCACCAACCCCTTTCAGGAAAATGATGCGGGCAGAATTTGGCGCTAATTGAATCCAAAGCAAGAAAGGGACTCGGTTTATCGTTGACGACGCGTTTGAGCCAACTAGGACAGTGTACGGCAAGTGACCTTTGAAACGATCCCCGTCCCCTTTTTTTTCCCCTACAAATGATAATAAGAAAATTGGTAAAAAAATCCCTGGTTAAAATTTTAATTAGCCAAAATGATCTAAATTTAAGCAAGTATAATTATGATCCATGAGTGTAAATAATTTTCGTATTGATTATTGTTGTACACAGCGGAAAATATGTTGCACTCACATATTATAGTTGTACTTGCTCAAATTCAGATTATTTTCCCAATGATATAATTTTTTGTTAACCTTATTTCACCAATTATCGCAAGACAAGGTATCTCAAGATGTAGGAGTCCTTTCTTCCTACTTTAATTTGGTAAGAATCCTCCCTCCATTTTAAGCATGACGATTAATTAAAAATTAATTTTAATCATAAATACTACATTCGCTTTTTAACACAAAACCTATTTAACTAATTTAAAAAATTTTAAAAATTAAATTAAAATATTTATATTTATTATTTTTTCAAAATAATTTACCTCACTTATAAATTAATATAATCTAATGGTCACATAAGTATTTCAAAGAGGTCATATAACATATGCTATAATTAAGTAATTTAATAATTTTTTTAATATCACCAAATTAGTTAATTGAATCTTATATTAAGGATTAAAAGTAATGTAAAATTTTAATTTATTTTATTTCTTAATTTTATCATTTTTCTCAAAACTAATTTATTCAGTTTGTAAATTAAACTGTAATATAATGCTACACAGGTATATTATAGGGAGGTCATATCACATTTATTAAAATTAAATAATTTATTTAATTCAATTAACCTGTTTAAGGGCCTGTTTGGGTGACTCCCAAAACCATAGTTTGGGAGACAAAACCATGGTTTGGGTGGAATGTCACCCAAACAGCATCAATTTTGATGCCATAATCTGAAACCATGGTTTGAGCCGAAACCATGGTTTTGGAATCCAAAACCATGGTTTCAGGAGAAGTGAATCCATTCTACTTCTGGTTCAAATTGGAGAGTATGATTGTGCCTGTGAGAGTAAATCTCAACAATAACATGATTTTAACATCTCTCAATTAATTTTTTATAAACATATTAATATTATATCTTATAAATGTGTATACATATATTAATTATTCATAATTATATTATTTTATGTATTATTAATTATGTTGGTACAAATATATTTTATTAACAATTTTATTCTTTCAAATTAAAATATATCATAAAATCTATCTAAAATGTAATTATCATATTAACTTATGCTTTTTTTAGTAATTTGTATATATAAAAAGTGTTTCTCACAACAACTATCCAAACACTCTCACTTCTCAGAATCACTTTTTCACAAAATCTATTCTTTACAAAATCTATTCTTCCCAAAATCTATTCTCCAGAAGCTATTCTCCAAACTATGGTTTGGTTTCATCCAAACACCCCTAAGCTAGTTGAAGAAGTATTGAATAGTGCTCCTTTTTTTTCCTTTTTCAAAAGTAGTACTATTTGACAATGAATTTTCTTTTTTCACGAAAAAAATAAATAATTAATGATTATTTCAAAATTACATTTTTAAATAAATAGAAAATCCCATTTAAAAGGAGCAGTATAAGTACAAGAGTCACAGTGTAAAAAAATATACAAAATTACTCTGATAAGAAAATAAAGAAATATAATCAACTATATATGACTGGAGTGAGTGCTACAGTGCTCTTTATTATGTAAGCAGCGGCCCTCAATTATCAAGAGCGCTCTTTAACAATGAAACTGCTTCGTCCCCCAAAAAGGGAAAGAAAATCCTTTCCCCCCTCTTTTTATTCTAAAATCAAACGCATCTCGCGCACATATATAATACCTTTGGCTTTCTTAACTTATTATGTATAGACTATTAAATAATTGACAGCGACACTATTGAACTTATAAATATTAAAGTTTATTGTGAATTTTATATTTTACATTGTTTCATTATATACATGCGTGTATGTATTAGCTCATAACCATTTTACTATTGTGGGGGGAAAAAATGGGGCCTCACTGACTAAATGAACATTTACACTATGCACAATTAAATTTAATCATTTATGTGTTCAGGCAAAATATACACAAAAATGAATCTTCTAGTTAGTTGTGTTCACTACTATGTCGAGAAATCAGATAATACTAATATCAAAACATCAACCTGCTACTAAAAGTTGGTTGTTTCATTCTTTTCGTTTGTCGGTTGGTTTTAATTTGGTTGTTAGATCGTAGTAGTTATAATATCTGTGTTTGAAGTTATTATGTTCTGTCCCATTTTTTTATATTATCTCCGATCCTAATTATAAGATTTTATTTGTGGTTTATGAATAAGATCTTATAGTTAAGACAGGGGTAGTATTTTTTCGTGTCCAGTATGTGCTGCTCTTTACTTACGGTTACTGGGATATGCTTATCATTTTGCATATAGTGGTTTTTTTTATTAAAAATAATCCTGACACAGAAAATCCGAGTCAATATTACTTTGACTCCGTTTATAATCATGATTAAAATTACTTATAAGCATATTTTATGTGAGTTAAAAACAATTTTTTCATATATTTATCTCGTATTTTGTAAGTACAGTTGGAAAGTTGCTTATAAACCATTACAAAGACTTTTTATAAACTTGATTTATTTTTAACATGAACCTTTTTTTTAAACAATCAGCTAATTAATGATACAATCATCCTCATCGCTCCTATTTTCCCTTCGTACAGACTCTTATTTAAAGAAACATAATAGTATCATTTTGAAAAATAGTTAAGGTACATATTAACTATTGCCTGGCACACGTGAACACGTTTCAGCCGATTTAAACTAATTAAAATTAAAATTATTCTAATAAAACTTAACGAATGCATAAACTATCTAATCAATTCAGACTCGGGTCTTTTGCTGGGCTAGAAAAGAACCATATCGTGTACTAAAAAAAAAAAAAATCATATCGTGTGGCCAGAAGCAATTTCAGGCTAAATCTCGTGTCAAGTCGTCTCAAAACCGAATGGACAATTCTAACAATGATTATAGTACTGGAGATTTTGAGCCAAGTAGAATTAACTAAAATCATTTTCTTTATATTTTATTCTCAAATAAAGTACAAGCTTATTTTCAATAGCATAAATGTGAGCGGATGCGGACACTTGGGTTCAGCTCGCCCGTGACAACAAATCACAAATGCTTATACATGCTACAACACTAAAACTGTAAATACGAGGCTGCTAGTTAGATATAAATCGATATTAGTGCCAAACTACCAATATATAATATCAATACATTCCATCAGCATATAGTATAAAATATGCTCTAATCCTAGATATAAAATTCATTTTGTAGTGTCTTGGCCCTGACTTCAACAGCTAACTCCGGTGTCACAGGTGCCAAGGAGCAACAACTAATTAAGCAAGCACATCGTTGGTGGTCTGGGCATAGTGCTAATTAGCATTGTTTATCATGCCATTTGTATCAAAAACAACTTTCAACCACAGATACTTTGGCTCTTGCATCAATGAAGAACGTAGCAAAATATGATATTTAAATATAAAACTTATTTTATAGTACAAATTACACTATAAAATTAGTCTTATAGTAGTATTTAAGATAAGAGGAGTACAAAATAAATTGAACAATCACATTATCCGTAAATCGACAAAATAATTGCACATACGTACTTGTTATGGACAACATTAATTAACGATACAAATAAAACGAATACGGAATAACATCATAATTAATTAATCAAACAAGGCGCCCACCTCTTGATTGCTGTTTCACTTCGTCGCGCTTCAGTAATTATCTTCTCGCTTTATCTGTACTCTATACCATTCTTAATTAAAAATAGCCATTAATTTATATATATAGCGTGATTTTGATTTTTGCCTATTCTTGACCGTAATCAGCAGATCAAATGGCGGGAGGAGTGAAGAACTACGTTTTCGTTAGCTGTTGCTTGGGAAATTAATCTGATTTATCCCTTTCGTTCGATATTTTGACCTAAAGTGTTATGAATTAATACGATTTATTCTCCTCCCTTTGTTTTATTATAAAATTTTGCTTTTTCCCCTTGACCAATACTCCCTCCGTTCCTTATTATAAGAGACACTTGATGCTTATGTCATGTTCCTATATATAAGAGACACTTACAAGTTGTCTCTACTTTTTTGTGTTGATTTACTATTTTACCCATATTTATTATCTCCAACTCACACTCTCTCTCCCTTCCACTTCTCTTTCTTTTAATAATTTAATTGTTCTCTCTCATGCTCTCTCTCCTTATTAATGAGGGCATTTTTGGAAAAAAAATTATACTTTTTATACATTAATTGTTCTTAACTAACTTTAACTGTTTTTTTGATCAACGTACTTCGGTTATTTGTCTCTTATAATAAGGAACGGAGGGAGTACCATTTAGATAATTAAAAAAAGAATCTAGTTGCAAATAAGAATTGATCCCATTAATAAAGAGTCAGCTCATAACCTATAAAATCATAAGTTCAAATTTCATTATTGATAGAAGAAGCTTGTTAGCATTGACAGAATGACAGGCGATTGGTAAGTACACAAAAGAGATTTTGTATTATGTAGAGGTGATTTTAACTAATAAATCAGAATTAAGGTGGCGGATCACTATCGTAAATGAAACGCGTCGAAACGCATTTGTTGCAGTAGGGAACGTGGCTTTGACATAAATGAAGAAACAACCACGTATGTGATTGTCGTTTAAGGGACCACTTCCTCTTCCACATCATGCAGTAGTTTTCCAGCCTCTAGAAACAAAATTAAAAGGAATATAAAGCACCAAAAACAAATCCCATTTATTTGCCTTACCCCACTTTTTTCTCGTCCCCGCTAGACTACGATTTTTTATTTATTTGCAAACTAAATTAGTGTTCTTTTAAACTTTGAGCATGTCTTGCGTTAGAAGATATGAGTTTTGCAACATGCCAGTAAAAGGTTCACCGTATTTAATTAAGCTGGTAAAATACTTAAAAAATGATAAAGACAGGGTGAAAGGGTAATTTGCAGCACAGCCGAGGATTCACCCAGCACAAACAGACAAGCCATGCACAAAACTTGATGTGACTAAGGATAATTATGATTGCGGCTTTTAATAGATACATATATTGGGCAGGCCACGTATCTCAGTCAGGTTCGTGGCCAGAAACCAGAGTTAATGATGGTAAACCAGAGGAAGTTGAGTTTCTTATTGTCCTTCACTTAGTGACAGTCGGGAATATTATTCCCTTGCGGGGAGCTATTGTTTAATAAACTGACGAGGACAAAAACTACGATTGATCTTAGCCAAGAGGCCGAGAAAGGCATATTGTGGTATAGAACCAAGGAAAAAGAGGTACAGTAACCACCTAAATATAAGAATTTCAGTTCACTCCAAAAAAGATCTCAAAATAATTTATTGAAATGAGTTAATTCTTATAAAGTTTTTAGCAAATATTACGTAATTACTAAGTTTTTTTTTTATAAAGTAATCTAATTGTTCCCAGTGAAACTATGGACTCGTATTGCTTTAGCTGCTATATATATTATTGTTGCTGCTGCTGCTTGATAAGTTAAAATTGTGATTGCTATTCCACAAAACAAAAAAAATTATGTAAAACCAGTTGTGGCTACTTTAGTTATTACTGTCTATTTTTCAAACTGATGTTGCTTTCATTTCTTTAATACTTCAAATTAAAGATGTTTAACATTTAGATGATTTCTGTTACAAAATTTAATCATGAACTATTATATTATAATCCCTAAAAACTTCTTTGCGGTGACTGAATCACCCTCGGTAATCTTGAATTGGGATTTATGTATCTGGGGAGTATTTTAATTTGTCTCTCCAGTTTTATGTCCCAGGTTAAAAACTATCCGAATATGACAAACAAACTAAAATAATAGGCCACAATTTGCAAAGGCTTGTCACTACAAACTAAGCACATTCGATCCAATTCACCAGACATCTCTTCCCCTCTCTCTCTGAAACAAAAGGTTAAAAAATGAAAAATATCCCGCAGTCGAATATCTTTGTCGCTTGAATTTGACATGACTGGGTTATTGCATGAAAATGATCCTTCAAGCCTTCAACCCAGCGACACGTAAAAAGTATAAGCTCAGCTCACTCATATCCCTCGTTTCCACCGTCATTTTGCTCAGAAGAAGACGAAGCAGAGAGCTCAGGTATCATTAACACCACCACAGTATTAAATCATCTCCTTGCATCTTAATTATCTTTTTAATCACTGGTTTTCTTGTTTTAATTACTGGTTCCCCCCCCCCCCCACCAGTTTCCGTGATTATTAAGTTTAATTAATTGACAAAAATTAAATATGGGCCTGGACATTATCCCTGTCTTTTCAAAGCCTAAAGTTACGCATATATGCTGGCTTTTGCAAATATATAATTGCAGTGATTTCCTACCCAGCAGCCCTGCCTACCCCGCCGAAGCAGTTCGGCTTCCATTATTTTCGTTGTCGCAAGTTACATCAAAATCTTCGTTCCTTTACCCATCTACTGTTCATCCACGGGATATAACTCAGACGACCCAGTCACTTTATTCCCAGTTAAAATCAAAGGACGAGGACAGTACAAGTTGTTGTTCAAAAGAGGAACCACATATTCGTGGAGTGATATCGAGCGATCAATATGTGTGTGTGTGTGTGTGTGTTTTAACGTCCCGGGAAAAAAATGAAATTATATGAAGTCTGATGCGAGAGGTTTATTTCTGGACTGTGAATTATCATCGGGGGCACGAAAACGACGCGACAGGCAATGGGAACCTGAAAAACCAGATTGAATATTATATATGATGATCTTCATCTTCATGGGGTCTTCGTTTCTTTCCATTTTCATCAGCCGAACAGGTAATTGAAGTTCCCATAGGCCATAACCCTGAATCAATTGATAGTTAAAGCCCCAAATCTCATACTAGATTCGCTGTATGAAGAAATCTTTAATTAACTGGTATAATTCAAACGATCGATAGAGGGAAATAACTGGATGGATCTTATATGTGATTGTGATGAGGCCTGAGGAATATTACTTTTACGAAGCTTGAGCTTAATTTGTTTGTTTTACCAGAGGCTATCCTACACGGGCTTTTTCTGCATATATATGGAAGGTAGCTAAATAAGGGTTCGGATTTGTCCCAGTTTATGAAAATGCTTTTGTTCCTTTTCTACTGTTTCGGTAAGCTAGCCACACAACTTTTCCGCAGATGAGCCAGAACAAAATTCTCTGGACATCCCGTAAATGGTGAAACTTTTGGCTTAATTAATTTATGAGTTATTAGCCGATTCTATGTTTGATTAACAAGTAGGAAATAGGACTAGTTATGTCTGAACTTTTTGTTTTGTGAAGCTGAGTTAAAGGAATAATCGCCGATGGCTGGGTTCTCTATAGATACTCAATAGATCTAATAATAAACTAATCGGTTATGTGAAAAAAAACCAAGAAAGAAAAGAACAAAGTGTGTATAGTTAAGTTTATTGTCTACGCGATAACAAATTGAACAGAAAAGCAAACATAAGTGGACAAATAATTTGCATCAAGTCCGCTGAAAAGAGTAAAAAAGGTGGATCTTTTCAAACACTTCGTCGGATATAATTATGGTCTTGTCGAAATTCTCAAGAACCTTCCATACGGAGCCACCGATTATTTTATGACAAAGCCCATGAAAGTCCAAGTCCGCTACTAAATTATGTCGAGTTAGGAAAAAAAGAAAAGCCACTCCAAGGATTGTTTTCTCGTATTATAACGAACCTCCTTTTGTGCTTTATTTTTGTACTCGTTAGATTAGTTTTTAGCTTCAACACCGGCGCGTGCGGTGGGCATAATGATAATCTGACCAACCCCAAAGGCATACATATATATGCACCAAGGTTTGAGTTTGGTCGAGGAAAAGCATTAGATTCGCCCAAATTAATTATAGGAAAGAACGAACGAAAAGTTTGGGTTAATTAAATCAGCCTAGTTATACATCATGGCCGCCAATAATTTGAGATATTATGTGAGAATTAAGGGTAAATATACATGTTGGGCAGGCGTAAAATTATGTACAGGCTTTATTGGTTACTACAAAATGACCACATGGATGGGGCATGGGGGGACTATGCACTATATTTCTTTATCATCGCCTTTATAGTATTATCCGTATATATGCATCATGACCAAAAGGGCCCCCTCTCCCAACATAACAAGGGCAGCCTATCCTTACCATAAGCTTCCATACCTACATATGCATACATATAATTGTAAAGGAGTTGTTTTCTTAATTATGATCCTATATATATATATATATATATATATATAGGTCCTTCATGAACTACTCCTTTGTATCATCCAAGTCAAAAAGCAGCTGCCCAGTAAAAAGTACCACTTAAAGCATATGGCATCATATCATATATAAAACCACAATATTAAAAACATTTTTCATGTCAGTTCAGAACTTCAAATCAATTAAAACTAGTTAGCTCAAAAGTTTGAGAGTTTCGTTTCGTATGAATCCGGGACAAAAATGCATTTTGCAATTCTTTATAAATCCTTAAGAGGACATAAAAGTTGGTGACAAGCACATGTGTGTGTGTAAATATATATATGTAAGCAACCCATCTGTTCTAGTTTTAACTATTGCATTGTTGGAATTGGAAATTTGGAGGGATATCCAACATCGATCACTACACACGCACACAAACACAGAGATTTCAACTCTATAAGATACTAAATTTGACATTAAATTGACTGGAAAAACGACCCCACGACGTTGAATTCTAAACAAATTTAATTAGTATCAAATTATAAGATCAAAAATTTCAAATTAAAAAATTACACATCCAAATAATGGGAAACTGATTTTACAGTGACAGTTGATTATAACCAAAAAGGCAAATTTATAACCGTTGTGATATATAGCCCAAATACATACAATAGTACGCGGCACATCAATTATCGGGAGTGTTCGATCTCCAACCATGTTTTATCTGTTTAAAATGAACGCAGTTCATTCATATAATATTCAAAACGCAATCGACAAGACAGCGTGATTCACAACAAACTTATTTGACATGTTTTTTGTAACGCTCCTCAAACGTGTCTGTCTAAATCTAAATTCATAGTATAGATAGTACGTGCCAAGCTTAATTTAATCGGAGTAGTAATAATGTAAATGCAAGATTTGAAAAAGTTCATATATTTTGAAAAGTTATGATCAGCTGATAGAACCATTAAATTGAATGTCGTTCATTTATGTGATTGAAAAAAGACCTTATCTTCACTTTCATTCGTTTCAGATCCCATAAAAGATTCTGGATAGAGATGCTTATGTGTTATATCAGCTGCAATAATAATATGCTAGGGTTACGTATCCTTTACCATCCGTTTTAATTTCTCTTTCAGAAAAAGACCTAGGGTTTTCAAACACCTCTCCACCTACGCCCACTCTCCTTCACAGGTCGTAACAAACACGCACCAATCACAACCATTATATGTGCCAAGAGCATGAGCACCTTTAGCCGTCGTTGATACGACAGGCACATATTTTTAAAACCTACACGAAAATGAAGTGCGTGTACTCAACGCGCGAGACTGCTCCCGCTTTTTTTTTTTTTTTTACCCCTCCCTTTTTTTCGCCCTTCCGTCTAGGGTTTCCTTGCGATCTACAACCGCACGCACGCAATTATAAATAGTTAGTGATAAGAACCGCACATCTCCGCCACTTGGCAGATGTTCATTGGCTATGAGTTTCTCTGTCCTCGCACTCTTTCTCTAGATTTACAATTTCTAAGCTTATGGATCACATACAAATGTGAAATGATATGGCGCTTTTAAAATACAACACCCAACGGCACCACCTTCTTCCAAAGACGAGGATAAAAATTTTCTCTCTCTCCACTCTCTCTCCTCTCGAAAGGATCGAAAGCCCCCCTCTCTCTAGGGTTTCTGTGTCTTTCGCACTCAAATTGTAGTCAGTGAGCTGGGAATCCCGTGGCTGAGCTACCCCCTATCTCTTATCCGTCAAATGCTCTATCTTTCACTACCATTGCTTCGAAGAGCCGTTAAGAATCGGTGTCTAGCCTGGTCGGATCGTCTGGGTTGGTCCTCAGGATAGTTTAGGTACGCTCTCGTCTTCATATTGCCTTTTATTGCTCTGGTTTTGGAGTTGGCTTTTGATTCCGTGTTAATCGGGACTAGCTCCGGCGGTTTTTTAGTTTTTTTTTTTTTGGTCTGGGATATTTTAGTGACTACTGTACTGTTTATGGTATGCCCAGTTCAGTTTATGCTTTGTTTCTTTTTTCTTTTTAATCTGCGTTTTGCCATATTGGCGCCGTTTCACACTTTTCTTTCATTTTCCTTGCTGTTTGGGCTATTCACTTTAAATTTAACTGAGCTTGCGAGTCAATAAGAGTTGAATAATACGTCTAGGCCGATGTACCGTAAAACTTGAGTTTTTCTAACGCATCGTTTTCTGACCCGGTTTTGACTTAATAAATGCGCGCGCCCGCTGGATTTCGGGAGTCAATTCTTATCCTGAGATATTTACACCATAATAGGACTAGTTTCCCTCATGGAATTTAAAAACCCTAGCATGTACCGAGTCTTGTTTCAAGCACGTGTTCTTCCTTTTATGAGCTTAGATTGTTGTGCTGCCTTTGTTATGTCCATTATATGATTTTAAACAACGGAAATGCTAAATTTGAGCTTATGTATTGTTGGATTTATTGATGGAAAACTAGGGCTTATGTACTTTCATACTGCTTAAGGTTGTTATTTTATGTGTCTAATTGCTACTTATGAAGGTTTCACGTCATTTATTCCACTTTGGTTCTAATAGTCGTCTTCTTTAACATGTCTTTACTTTTGATTTATTAGAAGTTGCATAAATGCTAGCAGTTTGCTGGGAAGTTTGCTTAATATATCTTCGTATGTGTTAAGGTGTTTTCCTTGCTTACATGCACAAAAATCTGTCACAATATGGTGGTGATCGTCATTCAACTAGTGTATCTTGACTCAGTGCATAGAACCTTTACTTGTTTCTATTATATAATAACTTTGGTGTTCTAATACTGTCGAATAATGTAAATTCTATTCATGCTATTCTAGCTTTGGCTGCTTGTATTTAATTGGGAGATGAGTATGCATAAATGTGGAGAACCGTTCATTCAAAGGATGTTTTAAAACACTGTCATCGAAATCATGGGATCACTTATCCAGATTGACTCCATCTCCATAGATCTTGCCAATTCTATTGAAAAGAGTGATGCAGGAAAATGTGATCATCGTTTCTCAATACGGTAAGCCTTGAAGCTACCAACCTTAAATAAGTTTGCGTGATTTCTGATTAATATTTATTTTAACTACTTATTTATTGTTTCTATGCCTTCATTCATAACATTCATAAAATATTGAGATCAACAGATTCCACATCTGCACAGTTGAAAGTCAATTAATTAACTTAGTGGCATTTATAAGGACTACGATCAAATGAATATTTTTGAAGGATTACTATATCCGTTTATGTTGTTGGTTAATCATATTCTTTTGCGAAAAAACTGAATAATTATTCTTCTGTGGAATAACAAATATCTCTCGGTTGTTTTTCAAAAGCTCATTCCTCATGTGTCCTATTTTTACTGTTAATGCAGCGGATATGTGGCTGAAATTCGTGAAAAGGACTGGAAACTGTGTTGGCCATTTCCATTACAAGGCAACCATGGTGAGTCTGAGGGTCAACCATGTTTGCTTCCGCCATTAGATGTGCCCAAATTCAGACGGTGGTGCTGTCAAACTTGTCAGCAAGAAATTGCTGCTGAAGGCAGTGACGAAGATAACCAAGGAGAATTTCATTCTTGCTGTACTGGATGCAAATCTGCTAGCAATTGCCTTAGTAATGCAGCTGTCACGTCTGATATTCAGCTGCGGCTAGCTTCAACACCTGACACTGTTGAAAATAGAGGAATTGATCTTAATAGTTCTACTAATTTGAGCTGTGGAAACGATTGCTTACTGGCTAATAAGGAGAAAGAAAAGAAACTTGAAGTTGCAAAAAACGGAATGATAGGTAAGTTGAAGGCTCAGTTTTGTATGAGTATTATGGTCAATCTTTTACAATGTGGGTTTGATTTTCCATGTTTTCTTCAGATCATGAGACTGGCATGGAGGGTAAGCTTAATCATCAACTAACTAGTGTTCCGCCACCTGAAGTTTGTCCATGGCTCAGACTGGAAGCACCTACAAATGATAAAGGTAAATTTCAATTATATAGCACGCATAGTAATGCTATACTGATTTCAAACCCGCAGCTCAAATATCTTTTTTTTTTTTTTTTTTTGAGATAGGCTTTGAAGGTAATGAAGTTTCTGATGTTAAGTTTACTACAAGCAATCTCAAATGTGCAGACCAAAATTCTTCTGAGTTTTGTAACGGAGGAACACTTATTTCTGCTCATGACCAATGCCAGAAAGAACTAAAAAAAACTTGTTCAATTTTGGAGGCTGGCGAGATAGTTGCTGTGGCAGATCATACTACTTATGACACAACTGAGCATTCTCCTAATGAGTCAGTTGCTAGTCAAAAAGCTTTACCAAGAATTACAGAAAATTTCGTTGAAAATGACTTTCAGGATCATCATCTAGAAAAGTCACCTAGTTTGCCACGTAGGAAGCCTCGAAAGGTGCGCCTGCTAACTGACTTATTGGGTGAAAATGTTGAGAAAAAGACTGAAAAGTTTACTATACAAGGATTCTCATCTGATGGTACTTCCGAGGCATCTGCAACTTTACAGACACTGCCACCATCTGTTGAGGGCAGCTTGACAAATATGGATAAGAGTGTAAAGAAGTTTTTTCTGGATGAAGAGCTGAAACCTGCTGAAATTTCCTCACATAGGGTTCATAATGAAGGTCAAAACTTGGAGGGACATGCAGAAGTAAATGACACTATCCTGGATAATCGATTTAAAGATGTGCATTCCTCAATAGGTTTACAAGAAAATATGAAGAGCTACTGGAGTAAACCTGAAATTGATAGAGGCCTTACCATGGGTAAGAAGAAAAAGAAGAAGATCCAAGTTGTTGACAAACATTTGAGATCTTATCCATACCAAAATGAGGAGAATATGCATGTTGTGAGTAAGGCATGTGCATCTAAAACTCCCTCTCTCTCGTCATCTTTTGCATTTTCAGAAAAAGGAATGGATAACTTTCATTTGCATGCTCTAAAATTAGGAAATAAATGCAATTTGTCCAAACAAAGAGGGAAGATGCTGCAAGTTGATGGGGATCTGGGTTCCTTATCTTCTTGGGAAAATGATAAGCTTGTAGAAGATTCTGTTGCTGTTACAGGAGCAAAATTAATGTCAAACATGCCTGTAGTTATTCCAATTGCATCAGCACAAGGCTCCATATGTAATGAAAGTGGAGTAAAAGAGGGACTTCATCTCTCTCAAAATAGTTATTTGGCACCTCAGGCTTGCAACAAAAAATGCTTCAGTCAAATTGATAATCAACTACCCTTCTCAGTGTCTTCGCAAGAGGGCACATCAAAAGTACACAATCTTGTAAAGAAAGGCAGAGAAACTGATGTTGTTGGAGAGTCAAGCATTCCTTACAAGCAGATAAAAGATGCTATTTCTGACAAAGGGGTGAGTTGTGAAGTAAATAGAAATAAAAAGCCCCTTAGAATGCTTTTTCCTAATGAAAGGCATAAGTATGCCTCTCAGGCTGAAGATGGGAATCATTTCCAGGACAAGCAAATAGTATTTGTTGTTAGTTTTTCATTTCCCATTTTAACTTCAATTATTTATATATTTATTTTTTGCGGAACATGAACAGTATCTTAGTATGTTAATAAGTTTTGTTCAGGTATAATTTCTTCATCCTTTTCCATTGTGAATTTTTTTGACTTTTGAATTAGAAATTGGATTTAACAAGAAAAATCAAATTGATCTTATGATCTCTCCAGTACTCATTCATGATAGTTGCTTACCTTATTCTTGTAGTTCTCCACAATATTTTTTTTAGTTCCTTATCAATAGCCGCTGCATGTCTTGGCAGTGGCCAGTTGGGTTTCTTGTGAAATGGTCTTTTTAGTTTGTGTTGGTGGTGAAATACTACTGTGAAAAAGAAATTTTTACCTCTGATGTATTAATTGGATGAATGTATTCTTATTGGCTTCATAATCAAGCATATATGGTACTGAAATGCTTCTGAGGAAATAACTTTCTGTTTGCAGGAAATTACTGGTTCAGAGAACACACAAAAACCAGTTGAGGCTATGGAACATGCAAGTTTCAAGAAAACCAATGGCGATCAAACAGCTGATCAAGTGTCTGAGGGGGGGACATTAGATGATATACCCATAGAAATTGTAGAGCTGATGGCAAAGAATCAACATGAGAGGCGTCTTTCTGAAGCAGAAAATGGAAGCTTTCAGCTGACAAGATGTGCTGATGAAAGGAAAGCACAGATGACAGTTGGCTCTGGCATCCATGGAAAAGGAGGATTATCCTTGTTACATGAGGGTCTGAAAGTAAAACCTCATGGAAGACATGGGGAAAATGGCATGTCCTTGCGGGGAGAGAATGTTAGGCCGGGCAAAAGAAAGTCTGTTCACTACTTTTCTCCAATTGATGATGGAAACCATTTGAATAGGAATAGTCTTTGTCAAACTCAGTCCTCCTTTCCTTTTGAGGTTTCCAATTCCCAAAAGAGGCTACCAAATGGATTTCATTTTCCAACCATGGGATCCAGCCTTTGTAGCAGTGCTCAAAATTGCAAGATGAATGGGAGTAATGCAGCGCGTGGATCCACTGATCCCGTTTTGCAGGTCCAGGGAGGATGTAGCTTACACGAGACTATTTTACATCCAGATGACAAAGCTTCCCATGTTTGGGCGCCCATCACCCCAGATCATTTGTCCCTGGGATATGACATACCCAAAAGGGTTGTTTCTCAATCTACTTGTGCTACTATAGATATGACTTCACTCCAAACCAATGCGCTTCATAAGCAGAAGATGGACAGGGATGATGTTGATCTCAATTGCTTGAATTTAAATGCTACTTGCCTTGAAAAGCTTAACAGGAATGAAGAATCTGGAACCCTCAATAGGATGAATGCAGAATACCCATTTCCATGCAAACATAATGGAATAGAGCCTCAGCAAAATATGAGGGCATCTCTGGATTTGTATTCTAACGAGATAATACCAGCCATGCATTTACTCAGCCTTATGGATGCAGGTATGAAGTCAATTAAACCCATCAATGATTGTGTCAGTGCTCAAATGTTCAATAGACCCTCTTATCATGGTGATTGTAATAGTAAATTGGAGATTGATAAAGCGCTCAGTTCTCTGAAACAGCCATCATCTGATTATTACAGCAAGAATTACTTGTCAAATAAATCACATGGTGGTTTTCTTAGTTCACCAACCTTAGGTGCATCTTCATCAATCCAGCATAAAAAGAAATTTATTAGAGCTGGAAGCTTCAATAATCAAACATCCCCAAAGTCTGGAAAGTCGAAGATTAAGAGCCCCAACCCGGTCTTGCAGAATAGAGGAAATAAGCAATTTAGTTGGACATATGTTGAAACCGAAACAGAAACAGAAACTCCACTGCAACGTAAATTGGAAGTTCATGGTAATTGTGTAACTTTAGCGCCTTCAAAAGACAGTTATATCTCCAACTCTTGCAGCACAAATAGAAATCCAGCTGATTTCACCCTGCCAGATATGGGGAATATCTATATGATCAGAGGGGAAGATCTGAAATTTGAGAAGCCTAGTAATCCCAAGAAAAGGCCCAGCTTGGTTACTTTTGAGGGATGCAAACAGCAGAGAAATTTGAAGGAAACGAAAATAAAGGATCATGAAAAATGGTGAAATCCTTTAACATTCCAGCATCTGGTAGGTTCTCAGAATCTCATTTTGCTTTCAAGTCTCATGTAAATATACTCGTACTGCTTTTCTTTGACTCCTGCTCCTTCTGTTTATTGTCAAAAGATGTCAGCAGCTGCTGTACCCCCTTAAATGCTGCATGGGAATATTTAAGGAGGAGTATCAAAGTGACTCTCAGGGTCGGAGCATGGATTCGATTTCGAAAGTGAGATTCCCACGACCTCAGCGCGTGTGGCTGATTGCCAAGCCTGAATGTTAATCTGATATAAAGCAAGCAGAAGACCCTTATATCTAAGTACTTTAATTAACATTCTGTGAGTAGCATTTGATTTGCTCTCTCATAAATTTATATCTGGCGTTCAATGTTGGTGTGATAAGTTAGTGGGGAGGCCTTGATATAAGCCCCTCCGTTTTCTAAGGCTCGGTGTGGTGCATTTTGTCTGACTGGCCCCATCAGCCACTAGACGGAAGATTGAACGAAGTAATTTGTCAACTGTCAATCTAATAAGCTCATGTCGATAGTGCTGTGGCTGTAACTTATCATGTAAAGTGTCAAAAACCAATGTAACAGGCATAGTTTGTCGGAATTTGGTCAAAAAGATATAGTTTGTTGAAACTTTGAAATACGAGTTTTCTTCGTAATTATATTTCAAAGAGGCGGTGACTTGGACACTGGCTTCTTTTTTGGGTTAAAAGAAAGGATTAACCAATAAAAATTTCTGGCGGGGGTTCAGTTAAATTTTGACAAATAAAATCAAATATAGAACGAAAAAGGTTTGATGTCATTTCAGAGATACAAAGACGCTGTAATTTGCTGCGTTTTCGCTATCTTCTGGAGGCAATTATCACTTATCAGGAGAGACGGGCCTTTTTTTTTTTCCCCTGCAAAATAACTTTTTTCCGCATCATCTACTCGTTTCTACATAATGTAACAATAAAGAATTCAAAATTTGGAAAACTCCTGTTTATTTGATTGGGAATATGATTGTCATGGGATTAAAAATTATCTCTCCATCGAAAAAAATTATCTCATCACCAAAGAACAAATTTCTTTTGATTTAATGATTAATGATATTTATCTCAAAATACTCTGGTGATGACTCAACTTTGTCTTTAAACTTTTACTATAATTTTTATTCAATTCTAAAAATTTAAAAAAAAACAATTAACGCAAATTGTATGCGTTGATACACACCCATAACTTCTTGGCAGGATATACCCAACAGAATTTGCACAGGAACGCTTTGTAGAAGCAGAGCTGCTTTTGGAGGAAGATGGGTTGTGCATGCGTGTGTGTTAGAAAGTGAGCAAATCAATATGTAATTATTTATCATCCTGTTGGATCTTTCATGCTTCATCATTTGAGCCATGAAGTCATGGACAACACCTCGTTATCGTGGGTAAATATATTATTTACATGTTTTATTCTCTTCAAGTTAGTTAATTCTCACACAAATATATATATATTTGACCTGAATTCTCACACGCAAATATGACTCATGTGTAAGAGTACAAGGCAATATAATCCACGTATTTTATTCTTTTAATTTATTTTCATATTAAATAACCTGATACTTTCACGGTTCGCCTCCAAACCCTAAAATAAAACTTCACGCCTTCGTTTCCGTACGCAGACGTCACTGTTGCTGTTGCTTGCATCTTCAGCTTTTCATAGCATCGTTATGCAGCAATAGAAAAAGAATGCTTCCGTTAAACTTAACCAGCAACCTTCGTATTTAATTTGACTAGTCAGATTTCCACAATAAACTTTCAGAATTATTGGGGGGAAAAAAAAGAACAGACTGGATTAATCGTAAAGATAATCCATACGTGACCCAGGCGAGACTGGAACATTCTCTCTCTTTTTCCCTCGATAAAAATAACAAACTGTTTAATTATCCCACTGCATAAATGAACAAGTCTTTGTATGAGAGTCAGTTTAGCTAGGATAATTATGATGCTTCTATATGTTTCCTATACAAAATTCAGAAAAATTTCCCAATAGATTACTGATTCCCACTTAAATTACTAGCGCGCTCGATCGACAACTAGCTTGATAAGCATCCATGGACGATCCATGTGTAATCTTTAACTGGGAAAAAAGCCGAAGGGGAAGAATAATATTCTCATATTATGAGCATAGATAATAAAGAGAGTAATATGCTTGTGTGTGTTGTACAAAAGCATCAAGCAATGGAGGCCGAGGAGTGCCTACAAACTCTAGCTTCTTTGTAGACAAGGCCTTGTCTGCAGAAATACCCCTTTTGAGGACTGCAGTGTCTGTCTTCAGTACATATGCAAAGTCCCTCCAACGCGCACCCATCAACTTTTTCCCCTTGTTTGCCATACACTAAATCATCTGACCATTTACTTGAGAAAATATTCTGAGGGTCCAATTGTTCCTTGGCTGCAATGAACTCCTTAAACTTGGGATACTTGTTCTGCACACCCAAGAAAGCTACGTTCCTATTCTTGGCCCAATGTGGCTTAGCTCCATATTTGAAGAACGCCATTTGCTCCACCTCTTCCAACACATCCTGGTTTAGTCTTGGAGTTGAAGGGTCCTCCGAACGATAATAGTTGAAATCAATCACCACGGAGTCTTGGGGTTGGCCTAGATACGCATTTGAGGCTTTAATAAAGCGTATTAGGAAGCCATTGTAGATGTCCAGGCCACAGAAGTTCTGTGGGTTTAGGTCTCTCAGTTTTTTCACATCACGCACGAAGTCTCCGAAGGTGGAAGCAGGGAAGATTGCAGTGCTCTCGTAAAAGAATAGCCCTTTGATTCTCGGATCCCACGCACAGGAAGTGTCAAATCTTGTTGAATATAAGCACGAACCCGATGTTTGCATTTTTCCTTGATATCCCACAACTGGATAGCCTGTGAAGATTAGGCCATTGTTCTTCAGCCCATTTCCCGCTAATTTCTTGTACGATACTGTAGTTGTTGCTGTTAGGCATTTCCCATTCACATCCCTCCCATTTTCCTGCAATTTCTCTGCATTTGATCCCCGTTCAATTATACATGCATACATATCATAATCATTAAATGATTGTGGATGACCAATAAAATAAAAGGGGACGATTCAGTAAAATCCAAGATATGCATCTCTATCCGTAAATATATATATATATAAAACAAAAAAAAAGTGAACTTTTTTAAGCGTTTATTATGAAATTCTTCAATATAAATTTATTTAGTAGACATATTTTAATTTCAATGAAGCATTATAAGGTCAGATAACTTGAAAAATTTTATATAAATGAATCCGCCAATATATACTTTGAAAACTGACAAAGCTGCAACAGCTAGCATGCACTAAGTTATCATTATATATAATTGCTTGTTGATATAGAGAAATAAAGAATCAAAAGGAGAGGAGAAGAAGATACTAATTGTTACCTATTCCTCTGATTGATTTGGAGACCAACATAGAATTGGGTTGAAATCCAATAAAGTCATATACGCCATCACCGGAGACATTTAAGGGAACCCTGGAATCATATCTGTATACAGCTGTATGCTTCGAAGGATACCAAGTGATATCTGCAAATTCATACTTATTTGCATGCTCCATGTATCCATCTTCCATATTAGCATCATCAGTAAAATTGTACGTTATGCGTCGCTTGAACCTATGCTCTATTGATAGCTTCACCTGTTGTTAATCATATATATAAAAAAGCAAAAAAGATATTCAACAAACTAAACTAGATCATAATCGATCGCATCGCAGGTCACTTTGTTGAATATCACACACACACACATATCTGTAGTATGCTTAAGTATGCAAAAGACTTCAATCACTGACGGTAAAAATGAATATATGGGTGTCCACCCAAAATTGCATGTGCTTGAACACGTGAACATAGAGAAAAACGATAACACCATTGCGAGCTGTTGGAAGGTAAAAAAATACAGTGCCATTCTACTGGGGAAAAAATTGATGGACTGACCTTGGAGATGGCACCCAGCATTCCCAGTGATAATTTGGCAGCATTAAGGAGAGGATCGTGTCGTTCCAGCGTCAAAATCTTGGCGTAGCCTTCAGATTTGGAAGCAGGAACAACGATGCTAATCCCGATAACATGATCGTGAACAGCCCCTCCATTGCCCCACCACGAACTGCCATGGGCGCCGGTGGTAATCAGCCCAGCCACCGTCACACCCTCCCAATACGGCGCAGCCACCAAGCTGAACCCATTCTCCTCCACTCTATCGATCAAATCACGAAGCGGCACCCCGGAATCCGCGGTCACAACCAAATCAGCGGCATCAATTTCAATGCCCGAACTATACTTCTCGGTGCTGATGAGAAGAGTATTATCGGCGGAAGGGCAAGCCAACTTGGGAATGGTGTGGGAGAATTTGGTGACGACCTTCACCTTAAGATTGTTGCGATTGGCGTAAGCGACGGCGAGGCGAAGCTCTTGCTCGGTGGTGGGGTAAGTGACGTTAAGCGCGTGGCAAGAAGCTCGATCAGGCCAGGCGCCATAGGAGTTGAGAATAGTACAGCCATGTTGGTCGCAATGGAGAGGAGAAGACGGAGTGAGAGCATGAGAGAGAGAGAGGAGAGTGAGGATGAGAGAGAAAAGGCACAAATGGTTTCGCATTTTGCAGAGGATATTCAGGACTGGAACTTGGTTTGGTGGGGATGAAGCCTTTTGCTTTGGCTCATCATATATAATTACATGTGTTAGAGCGCGGGCACCGGGGTGGACACAAACATAACATATATATATATATATATATATATTTGCATTATATATATACAAAGGCAATGCTTTAAGGCATTAGAGAAGGAAGGGATAGATTTGAAATTATCTTTCAAAAAATGGATCAGTGATGAGGTTCCTTATATTGTAAATTAAGGCTTGGTGTGGTGTGCCGCCTTTATCTTCTACAGAATATATTGTTTTTTTTTTTTTGGGATTGCGATGAAATATATGATGATTCATGAACAGTGGTGTCTCTTCTATATAAAATATGGAACGACTTTAAATGCGTAAAATATTAAAATAGTGTACTCTTTTTTTTTTTTTTCAAACCTTGAGTGGCGTACTTAATTTCAATAATACTTTTTAGATGCTCTAGCATAAAATAAAATGATTGAAATTCAAACAAAAAGATATAAATGCCCTCTTATTTAAAAAAGAAATCAAAACTCCCTGGCTGGTGGCCCCTATATCCATATTGAATATTCACCTATTCAATAACATTGTATTAAAACGTATTAATTGCTAATTTATTATAATAAATAGTTAAAGAGGGGTAATAAATTGCTTGTAAATAATTTGAAGGAGGAGTTTCATTTATTTTTTCCTAGCAAGTTTGAAATTTAAAAAACATGATTATTAATTGCTAAATTACTATAGTAATAGCATTCTGATTTTTTTCACTTTTTACGTTTCTGGCTAGTTGAACTCACTTATTACTTCAATTCTCCGTCAATAAATTTAAATATATGTGGATCGCGTCTGAATCCAAAATAAATATTCCATGTTGCTTGTCTGCTGGGGTCATGTATTTCCATACGGCTGTTATTTTATCCTATTATACAGCCAACTAGCCATAAACACACATAAACACACATAAAGAGAATTCGTTCCTCATTATAAATTGTAAATAACTAATTCACAAATAATAAACAATTACTTAAAAACAATAAACATGTCAAATACATTAATGAGAATGATAAAAGAGAATGTATAGAAAAATGCGGTAAGAGAGATTATGACAAAAAACAGAGAATAAATAATTAAAAACCAAATTAAAAAAATACATTAAATGGTAAGAAAAACACCAAATAAAAACTTATAAATAGGACATGGGAAGGAGTATATATTATATAACAAATTTTGCCAATAAAAAACAATGACAAAAATGAAGCAATTAAAGAAGCGATGAATGTAATTTTACTTCACATGGCCAATTCTATTTTTGCAGTTAGATTCCGAAAAGTACTGATTGTTTTTGACGGGCTAAATGACCATGAACGTCAGTATTATATTATACTTTCAAACTTTTTCTCTCATGAGCTGCAAGATTCCCATCCTCTTTATTTACTTGCCAGGGTTTGATTCACTCGGAACCTAAGATTCCTCGTCTGCAGCTTGTTACCTTCTCAGTTTTTGCGACGTCGGGGGCAATGCCGAGATTGCTTAGATATGCCTCCGGGAACACTTTTAATTCATCTCTTGTATTCGTGGGTTTATATTTGAAACCATAAAACGAGAAGATTGCATGACAAGTAAGGATTAAAAGCGATTTAAGGTAGGATTAAAACGATATGAAAGTTTTTGAAGAGGAAGAGCATTTTGTTGTTGAGGGTCAAATCTGAGACGTACGAGACAGACAGCCAGATGGGGGGCAGGGTCCTAAAGTGAGGGACCCCACCACGCACGTGATTCTGAGATGCTCCACGTCAGAATATAAATTTATAAATTACTACCTCCGGTCCTAATTATAAGACCCAGTTGACTAATTTGAGGAGATTAAGAAAATAAGTTAAGTTAGTTATTTGTAATAAATAAGTGTTGTCATTCCTAAAATATCCTTGCTAATTAAGTGTGTTGGTTAGAACTATCATTATTAGAAGGACTATCTTGGGAAAAAATGCATAAATATGAGAGACAAAATAGATTGGGGTCTTATAATTAGGACCAAACTAAAAGTCAAACGGGGTCTTATATTAAGGACCGGAGGTAGTATATCGGATCAGCTGATGAGTTAAAGTTGTTGGATCGACCCCTCCTGAGTTTTACGACAAATTAGCTAATTCAATAATAATGGTGGCAATTACTAACACGATTGGATCTAGTAGAAATGACTAGTTTCTCATAACATGACGAATTAATGTTTAAATTTCTATTAAGAAAAGTATCTACATTTTGTGATCTGATAATGTCTCGAATATGATTGTTTCCAGAATATTCATGCTTAGGGGGGGAAAAAATAATAATAATAACAATGGTGGGAACTGGCAGGATATGTTCGGTGCAGCTTCCTCGTCTTCAATGCAAAGACGATCCAGAAGAAGGCAATAATTTCGGGACCGCGGGGCGCCTCAAATGAAACGTGATTTCTGTGCCTCTAAACGCGAACCCAAACATGATGCTACGCTTACACCCCACAATCCTCAACAGATGGACTCGCAATGAACTCGTCAAAGCCAGCCAACATCACCGGTTTGGTTTCCATCTCGATATTGATTATTGGCAGATTGGGTCCAAGGCAGCCTCATCATCCAACAGCGTTTCGAAATCCATGTACTCAAATTCCGTGAGCAAAGAAACTTCTTCCAGCAAAGGATTTTGAGAGTGCGTCTGGGACACTTGGAAACCCGTATGGCCACAAGCAATCCGGGAATCTTTGTCCTTCATCAACGATCAAGATTGTGCCACACCTGCCCTCTACTTCTGTATATTCCGAAACCCAAGTATAATCTTTTGGTTTTACCTAAATATCAGCTTTTTGCTGCTGTCCTTGTAAATTTCAGCTGGTGATTATAATTATCATTGTAGCCCCGCAAAACTGTCATGACAGCCAGCGAAAGTGATAGTGGGCCTGCTCCATCAAATGCGACAGATGCCATTGGGCTTGGATCATCCAATAAACACCGGCTGAATGAGTCAAGTTACTTATATTCCGGTCAAAAAGCTAGATCACCCGCGTCAAGCGACCTATGTGAGATTTGAGAGATGCGCCAAGAAAAAAAAAAAAAAAACAAGGCTGAAGAGCGTGTTCCCCCCTTTTTCTGACAATTCTTTTGTTCCATTTCCTTTTTTTGCACTCCTTTCTTCTTGATATGTTTGTAATACCAGACATGAGCCTTCTCTTAGCGTTGTAATCAGATCTTTATGCTCTGTTTGTGGAATTTGAATTCATTCACGTTCATGACAATGATACTTATTTTTCCTAAGGCTGAGCTTTATGGGCCAAACCCCCCCCCCCCACTAATAATAATAATAATAATAATAAATAAAAACAGCACAAAAGAAAGGTTTAACTCGAGAATTGTTTCTGCAGGGCCATAACTAATCAAAGAGGGAAATGATTGACAAAAAAGTCCATAACATTCTCTTAAACCAAAACCCATTTTGATCGTCAAATGAGGCATTGCATGCAGAAAAGGGGATAGAGTGTACCGCCAGCTGCAATCCACTGTACTTTCACATTGTAAGTAGCCTTGAGTCTGACCCTATTCCATAGAACTAAATTTACAACATTTAAAGTAACATCCTCCAATCATCCTAAATTAATGTAATTTTACATTAAAAATAGCAACAAGAGCTACAACTTTCAAGTGTGCCTCCTGATTTTAACTTGCGGGAAAAGAGCCGGGTAAGACCTGCCAAATGTTCAAAGTTAAAGAAATTCTGGGAAAAAATTACGACATAATCACCTCCACTTATCTTGTAGTTCTTTCCTCTCTGATAATACCCAAGTAACAAAAATTGCTGCTACAAGTGCAACAATTGTAATGAGAAGTAGCGCATAGTTGAAATCTTCGGTTAATGAATCGTAAGTTCTTGAAGGAGCTATCCGAGTAAAGAACAGATCTACTCCATAGGCAAAGACCAGTGATGTAGACTCCAACTTGGCAGGTACTGTTATTATTCGTCGGAGACCTTCCACTTTAAGGGAATGCGTAATGTAGGACTGCAAAGATTTAATAAAAATCAGTGTTAACCTTAAAAGAAAATGGGGTTCGAGCAGTAGTTGGGTATTTTCCAAAACTAGGCCAACTAATTTCAGACAGACATTAGAATTCCAGTCATAGCAAACAATATCTTAGAAGAGTACAAACTGGCCCAGTCTTAATTCTTCTCAGAATCATTTAGAGGAGAGGAATCATCATAGGTTATCTTAGCAAACAATATCCATGCAACACATATATCAGCCACAAGATAGATATCCATGCTACAAGTATGCATGCCTCATACAACATGGTTATACCACCAAAGCATGCTGGAAAGGATAACTTAGATTGTTTATGTATCAGCTGAACTTTTGGTTCATCTTACAAGGACTACAAGGGCCAAAACCTGCAGAGGGAAATTTCTGCATTCAAAATGAATCCCCATTCCCTCCCCCACCTTCTTTCTTCTCAAAATTCCTCACCTACCTGACCTTGAACAATATAACATTTACTATAAACAAGCTGAAGAAAGATAAACTGATAAGATGCAGACAGATAAAAAGATACCACCGGTATCATATGGCAACTGATTGCTATGATTGTGCAGTTATTCACAGAGCGGCTGCCTTGCAGAAAAGGAAGAAATAGAAGTTACACAGGCAAAAAAGAAAAAAAACCTGAGAAATAATTGGTAATGAATCAGTAAGAGGAATAATTCCTTCTTCTTTCTCCGCTTGTGAGGGATTGACTGTTCGCCTAGGGTCCAAATAACGTTTATCAAGGGCCAAAACCTGTAGAAGAAATTTCCCAGTTGATAAGCGGAAATGTATGAACACATTAGATTTTATTGGAGAATGACAGTAAATGGGCAAAAAGTAATTTGAGCAGGGGATGCAACCGATAGAAAAGACACCAATAAACAGCTGTGCCCAAACCTGATCACCAATAGTTCCAATAAGAAGCTGTTGGGAGGTTATGCCCTTTACAGTTGAAGTCACTTCCATTGCTTTCACAGAATGGGTAAAGAAGTATGATTGCGATTTAGCTATGACTTCTGGTCTAGAGTATGAAGAGACAGGTGATGTAAGATTATGCTTTCCAAGAATAAGCTTCCAAACGTCTTTGTTATCCTGTGAATTGTATTCAATTTTAAAATTTCTAATGAACATTGACATATACAGAGATCTTTAGATGAAGATAAAGTTTACTGCCATACCGCTCGAGATTGATCATAGACTTCAACAACAGACATCTCATATCTGTGTGCTCTGAGATTAAAATAGTGGTACACAACCCAGTTTTCGCTGAATACCTACGAAATATATATTCAATAAGATCAAGTCTATACATGTTGGGCACCATTTTGATGATCAAGTAGTGAAAAATGCTTACAGCATGAACAGGACCCTGACAACCCTGATGAGTCATGCGATGCAATATGCGGCCAGTTACAGTATCAATGATATAGACAACCAGCCATGCCTCCTCCGGTGTTGCCGTTCCAATTTCACCTCTGGCTTTGGGTGCCACATTTGCAACAAAAAGCAGATTACTTGATATATACTTGTACATGACGTCTTGGTCAGCCATGACTTTTGCTTGAGTATGAACGACCTAGATAACAAAAATGAAAAAACAGGTAATAAAGCTAAGGAGAAAGCAGTAATTTACTTGCCACAAAAGAAAATTACAAACTTGTTCTCGAATTCGTCATGCACAATCTTACTGCTATAGGTCTATGAAAAGCCCCCCTCGTGATAGAAAAAGACACTAGTATGAGTGAAGTATGCAACCATGACTAGGTGTTGTAGATTGTAGACAATGAAGGAAACAAAGTTTAAACAAAAACCTTTGAACATGGGAGGCATAGGAGGAATAACAGGTGTAGTATAATTTGAGATTCTCAATTTCAAGGATGAATACTATTTTCAATAAAAAAAATTACGTACAGAAGACACCATACCTCATTTGATTTTCTTGTCACAGTTGCAATGATCTTTTCAGATTCAGATGGGAATACAACTGACCACAAGTCCCTGAAGACAAAGCAATATTCATCCACTACTTCACCAATGCAATTACTCTTCAAGGCATGACCTCTAATAATACCATTATCCACCTCAACTGAGTACCAGTACACATTTGAAAACCCATGTCGCAGAATTTCAATAGCTTCAGGTGTTCTAGGGTGTAAATGAGCTTTCTTGTCAGCATCTATGATTAGATGGAGACGCTGCTCTTTTGAATCAGTGTAAGGCAGTTGAATAACTTGAGCAATGGTATGAGGAAGATTCCAAGCATTAAGTTCCATTCCCGTGTATGCATCAATAAAAGAAATAACAGCTGATGCAGTCAAATTTGAGCCACATCGCCCAACTACAAGGACGGATGGATTCTCATCCAGTGCATGGTGATGTGGAACCTGCCACTGATAAATATTAATCCCAACTGGATGTTCACATGCTTCAGATTTCCGCAGATTTCGTAATAGCACAGACCAAACTACATGTCCATCTCCAGTGTGCAAGGCAAAAATTTTTCCAGCCCTGGTAAGCACAATAAGTAACTTACGGAAGCCATTATGATCACGGGTCATTTTGCTTTTCTCAGAACTCCTCAACCTCATCGCTTGGATTGCTGCTATATCCTCTGGGCTTGCAATCATTAAGGTTCCTTTGAGCTTCAGCATGTGTCCCTTTCAACAATAAATAATTGCAGCAAAAACGCACAGTTAGAGAAGCAGTTAATAATATCCCAACCGTATTTCCTGGTCCCTTGTCAGAAAAAAAGAGTTGAAACTGCACATATATTTGAAAGTATTTTAAACAATGCACTAAGGCATGCCAATAATAATAATAAGTCTGTTTCTAATTTTCTGGCCAGCAATTACAAGTTTGTTTTTCTATTGAATCACAAGCATTAAATTATGCAGGTAGATGTCCTGGTTATAGTATACAAATGGCAGTCATACCTTGAGCCATTCAAAGAGATTCTGTTCAACTTTTGCTACAGAGACACCTTCCTTTTCCACAGGTAGTTCAGATGCTGTTACATCTACCACTGCAGCAAGACCATCCTCTCTGCTCCAAACAGTCTCTCCTTGTTGTACTAAAACAAGTGAATGATCCTCCATTACCATCAATGCCCTAAACCCATAAGATCTGTCTGTCCTGACATAGTTGTTTATAAAAATTTTCTCAATAAACCCTCTTTGATCGTCTATTACTATGTTTTCCTTAAGGAAGTCACCATTCAAGTCATTGGCGTTGACATCCTTTACATAAAGATGAACTTTATTGTCTCCATGTTGAACAAATGCAAAAGCATGTCGGCCCTCTGAAATTGATAGAGCATCACTAATAGCTGCAACGCTATTTATTTTGTCCACCACCGCCAACTCACCTTCATTTGTCAATTTAAGAAGGATAATATGGGAATCAAGATTTAAAGCAAACATTCCCGGAAGCTTTGATGGTAAAATTGCTGGCTGTCCAGATGAATCCTCAATGAGCTCTGAAATATACTTCTGGTTGTGGTTAATATCCCCATTCCCTATGTTTATTGTTACTATCTTTGACCTGATGTCATCCAATATCACAAGCATATCATTGGAGACTGATAATAATTCCCCAGAAGTACCACAGGGAAGTGCTGCATCATTATGCTTTAACAAGTCCCCGTTCTTGGCTCTGAATTGATACACAAAAAATTCTGAAGAGCCAGAAAAACCAGCTACATAGATTATATCATCATGAGGAGACAGAATAAGATGCTGAACATCAATGCTGCAAATAAGATGAAGATGACAACATAAATAACACCGCCTTACACTACAAAAAAGAATAACTAGCTCAACAAAACACCATACGTGCCATACCTTTCACCTGCAAAATCTTTCTTCCAGAGTGTCTCACCATCTATGCTGGAAACAGCATGAAGACATCCATTACCAAAAACAAGGATCAAATCGTCCCTGTCTGTTTTCAAATTTTTCTGCAAAAATAATAGTAGCAGTTATTGCATATATAGGGCAAATTTTGTGCATACTAATGACCAGGCAAGAAGGACAGGTTCATGGCCGGGATAAGAATAATACTGAGGAATAAGCATAGGTTGATGAGGATCGTACAGAAGGTTTATTAAAAGTACAAGCTTATATGGGAAAAAAGTGCAATTACGCCTATTCTGCTCTGTGCATTGAATCCTTTTTCATCGTATAAATGGAGCAGTGAAGTGCCCTCCCATCTGGCACTATTTATTCCCATTATTACATGCTTTATTTCCTTATCAAATAAAAAATATCGGGTGACATACACATCTAACATGAAAAAGTCTGGCTTGGGCAACAAATCATTCACTCACAGGAACATTTAATATTGACTTTGAAGCCTTTGACCCCGGAAGGAAAGACTCCCAAACCATCTGGCCATCAGGAAGGTTCCATGCTCTCAATATGCTACCATCAGAGGAGAGAGTAATAACATCTGAAACAATTCAATGAACAGTAATAAATCTGATAGCTGATATAGGCCAATTACTTCATCAAGTATATACTAAAAATCACTTACAAGGTAAGAAAAGAAGCATATAAGCATAATGAAACCAATTAAGTTTCTAGCTCATTAATTATAGACATCACTGCAATTCAATGATGATGGTGTAGGTGGCCATGTTGACTTTGGTTGGTTCATTAAATTCAATCAATATTCAAACAAATGTCAGCCAAAACCATAGAACATTTCATTTTAGGTGCACAAAACCAAAAGACATATTTGGCCAATAGACACGACAAATGATCAAAATGAAAGAGATTTCATTTTGAAATCAACTTTCCCTCTTCATGGGATAACATGTTTGTGTGATGATATCATCCTGACGGACGGTCAAGCCAGAATATAAAGAACATATTCTAATGCTTTTCCGAAGCAGCCCAATTATAATAATGGTTAGATAGCATGATTAACATTCTGTAAGTAGATATCAAAGAAAGCTGCAGCATCATACATTTTCCCAGGGCAATGTCAAGTCCATCAATTACATCGTTGGTCCCAAGAGCATGCCTCCAAACTGCCAAAAAAAAAAAAGGCGAAACATAGTTCAGCACTTCTTGATTTCAAACAAATCAGAACAAATAGTTGACTAGGCAATAATATTACTCAGGAATGTTTGAATTAATTCTATGCCGTTCACAAATTATTACATTCAGTGCTAGTAACATTCGTCTTGCAACTTTGTAGGCATTATATCATTTTTAAGAAACTAAATCAACGAGATTCCTGAGAAATCTATTGAACAAATCAAACTTACAAATTTCTCCATGACGAAGGTCAAGAGAAGCAAGAACATTCTCTTCAGTGGACACCAAAACACGCTTTCGTCCGGTCTTTTGAGTATGAAACACAGCATGTTTTACTTTCCCAATGTACTGTTGGTGCCTGAAATTTGTGGTCGCATATTTAAAAAGTATAAAAGATAAACCTACTATACATGCACCTGTTTGCCGAGATCATAAACTGATGAACTCTATTGGAAAATTTATCACATGATTTTCTGGGGTTGCAGATGCTGTAGATATCAGAAGACTACTGCTATGGAAAGTCGAAAATATCCTGGGATAATGCGACAAGTTCAAATCACAAGCAATATCAATTTTGCAGGTGCATTAAACAGTATAAAGAGATTATCTTTCCAGGATGTTTTCAAAAAGTTTGAATGAAATCCGATATTAAAATAATCAATCTCTATGGCTCCGAGACTCCGAGTGTTGACCTATCAATAACTAAGGATACATAAAATTTAATAAACAATAAATCCAAGACCAGCATAGAGGGTCGAACTAAAAATCCAGTAGAGACAACCGAAAGGCTAAAAATTCTGATCAACCTTCCTTCTCAATGACCAAGAAGAGCTGTAAGTACACGAGAAATTGAACTCACCAATCCATAAGGCCAACTTGATCTTCATAAAGCGAAAAGCTAAAGTGGGCACACAAGAGAAATAACAGAAGAACGAGAAAATCCCTTATCGCCATGGCCATGGCGATTCGGCCAGAATCTATTCGCCGAATGAGAGTGAGACGGATCTAAGAGCCAGTGCGCCGGGAGTGAGAGACCAGAGAAGCTGGGAGGCTTCGTGTGCGCTGTACCCGTAACGATAAAAAAGGCCGGCCTCTTCAAAACGCAGCGTTGAAATTTGACCTTTTTTCATTTGTTTATTTTTGTATAAACTGCAACTCGACTTTGCCAGTGAAACCGGAATTAGGAACACTAACCCTACCAACGTTATTTTTCTTGTTGCTGTAAAAGTTTTACATTTTTGTCGGCAATTTTTTTATATTGATTAATGTTGAATGTTGATTATATATTGTGGAAAAAAAATACTCACAGAGATTACTCTTTTATTCAATTATTTGTATTTATATCTATTCGGTTTCATTACTGAATTTCGTTGATTGATTTCGATAAGCTTATTCATTTTTGTTGTTGGCCCAAAAGATGACTCGGGTCGTAGACATGCTGATACCAAAAGCCAAATCTGAAAATTTGCACATGACACTTGCAAGCTAATTTCAATTGCTTCCTGTGTTTGAAATTAGGATTGTCAATGACAGGATAAAACAACATTCTCTGCTTTTAATATTCCAAGTCAGTTTTAGGTACTGCTTGGCACGAGGGAAATGAGGGAAATGAAGAGATAGGAAGGAGAAAAAAAAATTTAATAAACTATTTAAAAGTGAAGTTTTAAAATTTTAATTAAAAAATAATATAAAAAATTTAATTTTTTAATTTTTTAAATTTACCTTATTAAAATCCCACCTCCACTCTTTTTTTTTTTTTCTTTTTTTTCCCCTCATACCAAACGGACCATTGGAGTCTCCGTCTTATGTATCCTCGGCATAGCTTTGTTTGGGTTGCGTGCCTCTTCTCTTTCTTTAGTGTTTTGATTTCCGTGCATACCCCGGTCCTCTGTAAACTTGCTCATTACATCCCCGCGTGAGCAACAGTATCGTATTGCGGTATTTTTATTAATCTTATGGCATTTAGCGGTATCAACTGATCTGAATCTCATCATTGCTGGCAATCTTAAAAAGCATGGATTTAACCATTTATTAGAAGTTTCAAAAACTTTTTTTTCGCTAATCAACTGGCATCGGCACAACATCACATTTGTGCTCACATTTTTCTATACTGTAAATCTGGCCCAACATCTTCTCTTAATTTTTACATTATGGGAAAAAATTTGCACTGCTCTACTTAATATAAAACCTATTATCTCCGGTCTTAATTATAAGAATTGGTTGACTAATTTGAGAATATTAAGAAAAGAAGTTAAATAAGTTATTTGTAATAAATATATGTTGTCTTTCTTAAAATATTCTCACTAATTAAGTGTATTAGCTATAATTACTATTGTTAAGAGGACTATCTTTAAAAAAAATGCATAAATATGAGAAACAAAGTGGATTAGGGTTTTATATTTAGGATCAAAATAAAAATCAAATAATGTCTTATATTAAAGACCGGAGGTAGCATTTTATAGTGCAATTTACCTTATAAAATAAGTGTTATATTAAGGATTGAATGATTATATAATAAGAATGTAAGACTTGTGTTTAAAATGAATGCGGAAAATAAAATGCGAATGTAATATTTACAACAATACTTTTTCTATCTTATTTTTAATATAAGACTCATTTTTATAATACAAATTATACTACAAAGTATGTCTTATAGAGAAATAATGAAAAATAAACATTGATTAGAAGTTAAGATTTGAGTTGTCTTGGTCTTCGGCTTAATTTTAAAAGATTAAAAATAATTTATAAGGAGGACGACACCAGCAACCGTCGATATGTCCGAGTGGTTAAGGAGACAGACTCGAAATCTGTTGGGCTCTGCCTGCGCAGGTTCGAATCCTGCTGTCGACGATTTTGTTTTACTAACCTCCTTCTAAACTCTTTTTCTCAAACTAATTTACCGCTGCTTCGTGACTTCCCTTTGGCTTTTACAGGTATTTTCGGCTCTCTCCAGCTCTCTCTCACAGTCTCTGTGGGCGAATGAAAATGGAAGCTAATACAAGAGTCTTACGCAAGTTTCTTGAGGCGGTCATGTGTGTTATTGCATTTCAACATGTAAGGGGTGCTCTGACGCCGGATCTGCTGAGCAAAATTGCTGAAGCAAACCGACGAGGGCCCCATATAGGTTTGGTCGTGCCCAATGCATTTGAGTTGAATCCTCTTCTCCACTCTCCGCACTTCACTTCCACTGACGCTAACATAGATTTTGCTGGTATATTCATTTTTCTGCCCTAACATCCCCCTCCTTTTTTATTTTGCCTCTTTCTCAAATTCTGCATGAGAAACTTCGCGAGAAACAAGGTCAACGGCACTCAGATCGTCATTTTATTTAAAGAAATCATCATTCACTTCTACCGTTATGCTTTGAAATCACTAGAAACCAGAGTTTTCTCTATGTATAATTGCTATTTATCTCTTGGTATATAATAACGAAGGCAGGAGATTTCGTTTCGGAGCTATCTGTGAGCAGCCTGTTATAGTGGTCATGACAGGATTAAGCATGGTATAGTTGCGTTTTGAGATACCTTCTTTCCTTCCATTCCTTTCGACAAACTATACTAACACGCATCTGCTTGTGTAGATAAATGCGGCAGTAACCACTCAGCTTCTGCTGAGCTTTTTCCGAGTAAAAGGAGTGTTGCATTATGGCACTGCGGGAAATGTGAACCCATCCCTAAATACGGGAGATGTGCTGATTCCTCAATATTGGGCACATTTAGCTCTTTGGAGCTGGCAGGTAGATCATGCATGAAAAGAATAAAGACAGGGATAATAGTTTATCAAATTTTGGCATTTTGATCCTTCCCCAAGTTTCAATTTGCCATAGCCCTACCTTGTAACGTTTGAGTGGTCTCATGCAGCGGTATGGGCAGGGGCCTGAGGATGAGTTACCCTTGGAAGCCAACGGAGATTACACCAGAGAAATAGGCTACTTAAAGTTTGCTGATTACACCACATACATCGGTGATGGAAGCTCATACGACAACCGGCTCAACAACATCTGGTACCAACCAGAGGAGATATTTGCCATTGATGGCACTCCAGAAGAAAGGCAACATGCCTTTTGGATCCCTGTTGATTCCATGTTCTTCCAAATGTCTCAAAAGCTTGAGGTAAGAGGTGCTGAGTCCCTTACTACTAATAATATACTACTGAATTACTAATACCCATTTCACTGATCCTCCTACGTGCTGATTGATTAGGAGTTAAGACTGGAGAAGTGCTTCAACTCAACATGTTTGTTGAGACGGCCAAAGGTTGCGAGAGTCCAAAGAGGAGGAAGCGCGAGTATATTCCTGTCAAATACAGCTTACAGGAGCTTCATATACAATAAGTTCAACGTAAGTCCCATAGACATGGAAAGTGCATCCGTGGCGTTAATTTGCCTTCAACAGAGGGTACCTTTCATTGCTTTTAGGGCTGTATCTGGTTCCAAGTTCATGCCTCTCGCCTCCATGAATTCAGTCGCTGTGGTTGTTGAATTCATCAAGCAGTGGGCACAATTGAGGGTGAGGTACTCCTTGTAGTTATATTGTCTTCTCTTCGTTCACCACTGCTCTGTTTCTACTTTGGTTATTAATTTAAGAACAATAACTCCATAGATGTTGTTTTGCTAACCTCATTTTATAATCATTGATATCCTGTATGCCTATGTGAAGGCAGATTACAATCGGGATTACTTTTGAAAAAATTAATTTCTAACACGTGTCTGAAAAACCTAATTTTATGAGGGAGATGGATGTAACAGAGGTGATAGTGAAATTGCGGCAGCTTGCTAGCAAAATTGGTGGGACCTTTTGACTTCCATAAGAAGAAAATGGTGGCATTACATAAAGTTGGGGTTGTTGTGAGTATGACTTTCAACATTCTTTCCCCTTGTTCTCCTCTAAATAAGTCATCAAGTAAATGTCTTCAACCTCTCGAATAATCACCAGCGGGCTCGACAAAGAAACTTACACTGCTACAACAATAGACGGAGGGAATGACTGGCAGATAGGCTATGTACGTTCTAATTGGCAGTAGCTTCTCAAGATGGAGAGTTGCAAGATTGATTAGACGGACAAAATTGCCAGAGTCCCCTGCCTTCAGTGAAGAGGTGTTGAATCTTATATTATGCTTGTCACTCTAATTCCTTCAGAAAATCAACATTATCAACAAACACCTGCATGAATTGATAGATAAGTCAGACTAGAAAGAACTCAGTGTGACAGGTATGGAAAAACTAATTTAATATCAGAAAACTCAAAGCACTGATCAAGCTCTCTAGATTTCTTTTAGATAAATGGTAATTCCTCAGCATATCATTCATGAAATAATTGTACAATAAACAGTTTTAAGTGCATCTGTTCTATACACTTACAAGTCACAACAGTCACCAATTAATTCATCACCTAAATATAGCCGACACCATTCTAAGTAAACCAAATTTTGATAGGGGCAAGGTTAAGGCTCCAGACCACATCACGAGTAAAAACAAGAGGCCGTACCGATTTCCAACCATCAGGATCCAAGCAAGCTACTATCTTGGTGTTGATACCTGGCAAAGGCCCAGGTTCACGGATAATCTTCCCCCCATAAAGTTTTATTGCTTCTGCAGTCTTATAAACATCGTTTGTGCCTATTGCAATCTGTCCCAACACATTAAAAGGTTCTTTTTTCACAATGACTTAATGTACAAGGTTTAAAAGATAGAATTAAAAACTTAAGCGCACTCTTGAAAGCAGAAAATTATGCAATCTACCTGTGCATAACCATTTCCTTTGTCATAATTGGTGACCCCATAGTTATATGTCAGTTCTAGAACTGCATTCTTATCTTCAGGGCCATATCCCATCATAGCTATTGTATACTGGACACCGATGAAAATAACCCGATCATTTATATGAATGATTAACATTAAAATATAATGCTTCGTACAAAAATGGCCATGGCTCTTATTAGCAGCTAGATAGGGAATTTACCTTGTACTCAGGATTGTCTCTTTTGCGGAGAAGTTGCATGCCAAAAGCCTTAGAAAATCAACAGATACATGGGGAAACATTGGACATTTGTGAGCTTAAATCTGAGGGAGCTAAAACTCTGAAGAAAACTAAGAAACCAGAGCAGTGAGCAGCGCTGACCTTTTCATAGAAGGCTATGGCACGATCAAGGTCGCCTACTCGAAGCATTACTTGGCATAATGGTTCAGGACTTGGTGCTCTCTCAAGAAGCTCAAACTTATAGCCATCCGGATCTTCAACAAATGCTATGGCTGTACTGCCACCTTCGACAGGTCCTGGTTCCCTGGTAACCTTCCCCCCCTTAGCCTTGATTAGATCTACTGTCTTGGCAACCTAGTCAATTATTAATATATTACTATGTCAACATAACAATATTCACTACACCAAAAATCTATAGCAAGTCGCACAACTCCCAAATATAATCAGATGTAAGTTGGTCTTAAAAGCTCATTGACACTACAGAAAAGGAAAAAGTTTCAATGCTATGGATAGAACATGTGACAGTTATAATGAACTTATTCCTTCCTTTTGGTGAAAAACATACAAAACTTTACAAAGAGGAAAATGAAAATGTGTCTATGCAGTTGGTGGAGGATGAGAGGGTTGCCAGCTGTCAACTACAAACTTCCTTACTTTCTGAAGAAATATGAGCTTACATCTTCAACTGCGATACCAAAATGACCAAAACCAGTTCCAATGTCGTACTTATCAACTCCATAATCTGCAATAATAACAAACTAGCATGATGAAAAGCTATTTTTCAATAAGCATAAATAATAGGATTCTGTAGAAGGCAACATGTTGTAGCATTCATATCTGAACATACTGTAAGTAAGTTCAACTACGAAGTGGGAATCTTCAGGACCGTATCCAAGAAAAGCATTAGAATATCTCTCTTCTGGGATGTCGCGTTTTCTCAATAGCTTCATACCCAGGCACTCAGTATAGAATCTGTATCACAGCAGTATAATCAGAATTACACGTCAGTAAAGCATTAATCTCTGTGTTTTAAGTTAAGCACTCGAGCAGCTAAATATAATCTAACTTAAATAGCATACTTTATAGTCTTCTCCAAGTCCCCTACACGATATACAACATGAAGCAGTCTCCGCGTGTCATTTTTGACCCAGTCTATCAAATTCTGTTGAGTAACAGAATTATTCGATTGGGCTAGTTTTCCTGCAGCAGTAGCCTCTATTGCTTGTCCCTCTGATTTAAACACTTCAGATACTTTTGCACCAAATAAATGGGATTGTGGGAGAACTAGTTAAGGATAATTAACCCAGTTCTGTTAGTGAAGAAATCCAATAAATGTTTGCATCAAATAATAATCATACTTGCATATTAGTCCAATTTGTGTTTTCAGATGCAGAAAGGTATCAATCAATTCAATGACAATTGATGTCAAAACTCAAAAAGTACAAAGTAGGCTAGAATCCCTTGAGCAGGTGGGGGTGGGCAACAACCGCCAGAAGACTCTCAAGTCCCTTCTGAAGCCAAACTAGCCATATGTTGGTACATACAGCTATTTAATAACTAGCACCGTCCACTGATCCAAAAATGTGCAGGTTTAATGAGGATAACTTTCCCAACATGATTTTTTTCGATCCATAAGAGGTGAACATATGATTTTGTTTGAGAGGTGTGATAGCTCTTCCTATTAACCCAACCACCGTTGGTCTATTCATTGCTTTGTGGTGATAAATTTAAATTATGTTAGCAAGGCAGTCTTTTTCAAAGACCTTCTTCACGCATCAGTCGGATCATTAAAATAATCCAGATTCTTAAGAAAATAATCTGATAATGAATCTGTAAATGCTCCTTGCATTGTATAGAGGAAACGTATTCCAATTTCCACATATACTGCCGGAACCTGGGTTAACATTTTCTCCCTTTTCTCCCATTAAAAAAAAAAAGCTCTCCGCCCTTAAGAAAATCCACCACTAAACTCCTGGACTAATATTGAACATGTGTGCGCAACGCGTTGTCATTTGAATCCAAGATGACACAGACGCCTATATTGACTCTTTCTCACTCTGTTTTCGCTTCCAGGCGAGGAAACCAACAACCACTCGAGATTAAAAAATGGGATAACTGAAATATATAGGTATAATTCCGTGTATGCTTGCATGGTCAATGAAACGAACAAAGCATTCAAGTTTTTACTTGAAAAAGAATGCAGAGGTGAAGTTACCGGTTCCGAGGTGAAAGAGAGTGAGCCTTCGAGAAGGATTGTAACAGGAATTTCGAAACGAGGGCAAACGGAAGGAGCGTGGTGGTTGGAAAGCACAATGTCGGACCGTGGAGAGATTCAGAGCTGCAGATAAGGATGACGCCATTGTTGCCACCAGCTCCCTCTGCTTTGCTCGGTCAGTCGGTCTTCAGTCAGTGTGATTCCGTATTGGAAGTCGTGGGCTTCTCTTACAGGCCTCAAAACGTAATCGGGCTTTAATGTGTGAGCCCATCAAAATGGAGGCTCAAAGCCCATCTCAAAAATCTCAAATTGATTGAATTATTTAGTAGTGTTTATCATTTATTGTTGAACAGATGCCACAGCAATGTTTAACATTTAAAACACAATTTTATCATATTATAGTAATTGATAGAAATTAATGGCTAAGCAAGCAATTCAGTTTTATAGGGTAATTATTTATAAAAAAAAGACCTTATACCCCTCTCTTTCCACCCACAAGGCACATTTTATAAAATCCTGTGCATTAAAAATATAGATTATTTTAGTATTTTACAAAATTTAGGCAGCAGAGCTGTTTTTTTGTTACTTGCCCATCTTTACAAATTGTAACGCATTGCAACTAAAAAGTTGAAGAGAGGGGTTAACATATACATGTGTGTGTTTGTGTAACAGAGATGGGAGTCTTGGAAAATTTTGATAATTTTTGAAAGCTCACAAACTTTACCTAGTTTTATCAATTTGTTTTTACTTATCTATAAAATAATTAAAAGTGATTTGCAAGTAAGAACAAAAAGGGAGGAAGTATTAAGCAACAGGACAGCGGACAAAGGCAGTGGAAAATCCTAAAGCACAGTGGTTGATTATTGCAAGTTTTTTGCCTTGCTTTTGTGATGCGTGATTATGGAGTTATTAGAATATATCATCCACATCATAAAGGGGAAGAACTGACAAAGAAAAGCATAAAAAGCTTATTCACATTGAGCGACCCACGTTAATTCAACATATAATGAAGGGAAAACGCTGTGTCATGGGCCTCTCAACTGCATTATTATTATTATTATTATTATTATTATAAATAATGACAAAGACAACGAATATTTGATCTTTCTTTTTGTTCTCTTTTTTCAAACTGACGATTTTAAAATTTATTGAATTAAAGGCATGAAATCTAATTCACATCACCAAACTTCGACCCTACACGTGTCTCAGCTATGGCGGCTAATTAGACCTCTCCTGACGACGACCGCCGAAAGATTCTGTCCACGATACGGATGGCTGGCCCCTCCCTATGTCTAGGCTTCTCATTTTTGGGAGAAAAATGATATTCTTCCTGTTCTTAATATAAAAATTTATTTAACTAATTTAATTAGATTAAAAAAATTAGATAAGTTAGTTAATTATAAAAAAAATAACACATTTTTTTCAAAATACTATAATTATCTTTTTAATATCCCTTTCCTTTTTCTACTTGATTATGGCTGAGGAGTATCATAAGGGTAATTTAGAGAAAATTGATAAATATGAAAAATAGGTCTTATATTTAAGACCAAAACTAATTTAAGAATTGAGTCTTATATCAAGGACCAGATGAGTAATTTTTCTTCAGAAAAAATTAAAAAAAAAACAAAGCCGAAATTTCGGGAGCGCATAAAAATAAACTGTTTTCTCGGCATTTTGCTAATAATTACCGTCCGATGATCACACCGACAAAACAAAACCAGTGAGTTCAAGACAGGACACCTAAGTAGTAAGTACAGTACTTAGTCAACGCCATGATCAAACATTTGAAGCCAATCCTTTGTGCTTCGGCTCTGTCGAGCTGCTCTCTCGGCTCGCAAACCATTGCACTGTTCGCTCCACAATCGGCAACCAAATCCTCCTCACTCTCTCTTCCCTCTCATTGTCCTCCACCCTGGTTTCTGCAAATCTCGCCACGTTGGCAATCTCCGACATGGATCTCTTCTCCCCTGGAGCAGTCAGCAGCGTAAACGAGTTATCTTCCTCGTTGGAAGCAGGGAATGTCGCGCTTGACATAGCACTGAGGATCTCAGAATTCAACGACAGCAAGTCCGAGGAATTAAGATCACTCCACCTGCTCCTCGTAGTAACATCGGATATGACTATTCTGTGATTGAGCCTGTGCGCAGGTTTCCAGTGGTTAAATATGTGAGAGCCCTGGTTTGATTGTTCCCTCTGCACGAAGATTTCGAGATCGGGGACTTCGTTTATGTTGGAAGGAACTCGAAGGAACCTGGAGCTGATGGAGGAATTGAATGTCTTTATGTCCCCAAGGACAACCTTGTACCTGCAAAGAGGGCAGGTCGAGTGACATTCGAGCCACTTGTCGATGCAATTCATGTGGAAAGCATGCTTACACTTGGGCAGCAACCTAAGAACCTCAGCGTCGTCGAATTTTGACAGGCAAACGGCACATTCCAGGCCTTCTTTTGACCCCTTGAGCGAAGAGAACTTGAAAAACGGCAGTGCTTCGATTACTTGTTTGTCTATCCCGGAATATCTTGACCCTGATCGACTTGCTCCTGGATTGTTCATATCGAAGTTCCGAGACTGAACGGAGCGGCTTTTACAGAACTTTACATATGCCAGAAGTAGAAATGATATGGCAAACATAACGGTGAGGATTGCTATTATAATTCCTTTGCTGGGATGGATGGTTTCAGGCATATCTTGCATGCTCTCTGGTATTCCCTGGGATTGCACATCCAACAATAATGAAAGAATCGTAATGAACACCACCAAACAGTCGCTCATCTCTGGGATATCTTTGCCTACCAGATTACTCATTCTTAAGGTTTTTTTTGCCCCTTAATTACGTATAAGGGGTAGAAATGTATATTTAGCGGAGAATCTCTAGAGTTATCCTCTGTCCAAAGAGTACAGACAATTCTTAAAAGGTTTCGTATATTTTAATATATTTCTTCTCACTGTAACAGTCCCCACATGGAGGAGATTTTGTGTGTTTGTTGGTTTATGTAGTCTTTATCTTGGAAAATTAATCAAGTTTATCTTATCTAAGTGAAGACAAATTGCATTCGTAAGGAGACGTCCTCTGTCTCTGACCAAAGGACAATAACATTGTGAAAGATTTCATAGCTGTGGAATTTACACTTGCCTATCATGATTCCACTCTCTCACAGTTAACACGAAGATGAATTTGAATTGTTTGTTTTCTGGTTCCACTCTGGCTCTGCCCCTAGAATAGGAAATTGAAGGGAGAGAATCAGAAATGAAACTTATGCTCTGTTTCAAGCTCATCAAGGATCAACCAGAGCCACTTGAATATAATTGGCCGCATGTGGAGTCCACTAATTGTCGTCCAGACAATCCCTGGACGTATCTCTGCGTCTTTTGCTTCGTCTTACATTAGATAATTTAAGTCCATGTAGGGCGCTTATAAGCACAACGGTTGAAAATTTAATAAGGGGCTATAGTGAGCCTACTAGCCCATTTTGATATTTATAAGTACAGAAAATAGACATATAGATGTGGGGTTTTGGATCCTAATCCCCTATATGGTGCTCCTTTACTTTAACTGTAGGATCTACTTTTCATGTGTTGCACCTTATTTTAAGGGGGGATAGATATGACATGTTATCCTTATAGATCAAAATCCGACCGGGATTTAAGTGGTGATAACGTGCGAAGTAAATAAAAGAAACAACTCAATTCAATATACACAAAAAAAATGTACAAAAGACATCCACCTAACCTCACTCGTGTCTTCTGCCATTGGGTTCACCTGCATCTATAGTACTCGCTACTCACACGTCCTCTTAACAACTTTGCTTCTGTCACACCACCAACGTCATTTCTTTTACAGGCAATGACATGGCTTAGGAATCAAAATACAAGTTACAACACACTGTGAGCGGCACAGGGAAAGGGAACCCCAATCCCCAAAAAAAGGAACAAGGTATTTTCAAGAATATACACATGCCATTATTTGTTCTGCATTTGCTCAGGGGGTGATGACCAGCACTGACAAATTAAGCTTCCAATGATATTGGCATGAATGCTCCATGAAAGCCATATGGAACTCGTTGAGGCATCGTAATTCTGGCAACTGCCTCTCCCGAAAAGTTTCTTGTGTCAATCATATGAACCTGGGAGGAGAAAGTGGAAATGAAGTAAGTGCCTTAATTCTCTGCAAGATCAATTGTAGGCTAAAAAATTAACTTACTTGAGATATGTCGGTATCTTCGTTGTGAATAAAAGTGACGATCCAACCATCATCTTCTTCAATCCCATCACTTTTTGGGACAAAGGATGCTCCCGTGCAAAATACATTCTTCTCAAACATGTGGTATTCGACCCTTAGAGGCTCTTCGTGCTCTATGTTATTCTGCTTAACAAAAAACACGTTTGTGATCATGGAAGACAAAGCATGATCAGAAAGCAGACTATCTTATTCAGAGTAAGCTCTCACCGCAGACAAATCCATGCATGGTTTTTCAAAGTAAAGCTTGGCTAGACCTGCATATTTAGGCACTCCTAAATGACCAAGGAGAAAAATCAAAAGTTAGAATTACTAGCATGTATATTTGATAAGGCTGCTTATAATTTATCATTTTTTTTTCCCTCCCAAAAGTACCTGCAGTGGAGCTAGCTGCAGGATCAACCACTTGAGTGTAACCATATCTATTCTTAGTACCTATAAAATTTGCATTAATCATAGGAAAATCCATACTCAGTACTTTAGTTCCACCGAGATCCTTCTCCTTAACTTCCCCACTTTGCAGATTCAATCTCCACTCATAACAGCGAGAGAATGCCTCAAATGGATTCAAACTAGGGTCAAGCCGAGGAACTACCGAATCAAGAGCTCTGCATCCCCACACTACAACCTGTCGATACACATTAAAATCTACTTAAACTAGTGTGCTTGCAGGATCAGTCAAAAAATTTAGTCGGTCTTGTCAACAATAATTGAAACGCTGTCTTGAGGTGAAAAGTAGCGGCTTTGTCAATGAATGGATTAGCTGCAGTGACAATCGTTGAGCTTTTATGTGGACGATGGACATCTAATAAGCTTTGGAAATCTCAGTTACCTCATGGGCATCCTCAAAAGAGTTGATGATGTGAAATGTGCAATTAGGTTTCACCTCAAACCATTGGATCGAGTTGGCATCACCATAGCGGGGCATTACCCCCATTCTTGCGTATTCCTCCTTATTATACTCTATTAATCTGCGCGCAAACAAGAAATTCCAACTCAGACCACTTTTATACTTCTAAAAATTGAATCACGAAGTTCAGCAAGAAAAAAAGGGTCAGTGCTCACGGGCCTCCTCTAATAAGTCTGTTTAGATCCAAGGTTAGCGGAAAATCCATGATCACATTAAACCTGCAACAAAGTTTCACTATCATTTTTACAGTTTACATTATAACTAGAAGTCAGTTTAAAGTACATATATCAACAATGTTACCGTTCTGTAACGCCTATTTCATGGCAAAGACTGCACCTGTTCATTTTGATATCCACTTTATGAATCAATTTCTTTCCATCATCTGACAAAATAAGGGGAAGGCAGGTCATTGAGTTTGCACATTACAACAGGATCCAGTAAAAGTGTAATACAAAGCATACCTGAAATGATTCCTAGTGTAGCAAAAGGCTTAGTTGGAGACACCCCCATTATAATTAGCTCTCCTGTAGCTGGAGCTTTCTGAGATTATGGATCAAAAGAATTGATAGTGAGCAGACAATCGAGGAGTACTTAAAAGGTAATATGTGACACTTTGAAATATACAAGGAGAAACCTTTGGGTGGCTTATAAAAGGTCGATTCCATGCTCCATTGATATTCCAATTTCTTAAGGTTTTGAGGTTGATGATGTCAATCTCTTGTGGGGTGTGATTTTCAGCAACGGAGTAAAACTTCCCTGAATGCTCAAACACGTTGGTGTTGCTAATGTATTTGTTCACTTTTCCAAATCGTAACTGTTAAAACATACACAAAAGTATCAATTTTCGAAACACAAACATAACAAAGCAGGTCATGTGAAGTAGCAAGCTAGTGGGATTTTCTGCCTAAAGTTTCATTAAGACCTTGTCAATATATATATATATTCTTGCAAACTAATTTTGCATCGTGGTTAGTTGGAACTTGGAACCAAGGCTGCTTATTTTACTGCGATCCAATTAGTTCATTAATAATAAGCTTACCCAGTTCAGGAGATAGGCAGACAAAATGGCAGGTGAATCGCCTTCTATGGCCGGCAGAAAGGAAGGCTTGTTTCTTTGTTTCTCTAGCTTGTAAGTTTCGGTTTCGACATATCTGTTTTTGTAGATGACCGTCCAATTCCCGTCACTTGCTTTCTTAAAATACAAAGCATGAAGCATTCCCTCTCCTTCTACCCAGATATGACTTGACCTTCCAAAGATAGATTTGGTTGTTTTCAATCCTCCAAATAATGGATTTGGGCCTGCAACAACATGTAGAACTTACTAACATCAATTTGCTCAAACAGGCATGCTATATAGTTTATGCATGTTTCCACCATTCTTGCATATATTATTGGATCCCGCATACGTGGCCCGTCCTGAAGCTTATGATAATTACAAAGTCTTCAGGTTACAACGCAAAGTTGGTCAACAAGGAAGACTGCTGTCCTGATAGCATTGGGTGATAATTAATAGCAGAATAAATTAATTATGCATTCTTATCTCTTTGATTCTTTCATCATTTTCTTTGGAATTTCCATCAGGGAACATAAGAAACTCCCAAATACGAGACAAGGAAGGACAAATGCTTTTGGATTTATCCATTCTCAGATGCCACCATGAGGGCATATTCATTTAGACCTACAAAGTGCGATAGTTCAAGAAGAGACTAGAGTGAGGACCATTTCTAACATAGACACCCTCTTGAAAATCATGTGGGATATCTCCTTCTATGGCTGTGATAAGCGTGGCTTCCTCTAACTGCTCCACAGGAGCAAAGTTACTCTGCACCCAGGTAATGAAAAGTACGAACTCAGTTGAAAAGTCACCAAGAAGAAGAGCATGGACAGCTCAGAAGGTACCTGAGATGGAAGCAGGGGCTGGTCAATGAACTCAAAGACTGAATCCACGAAAGCGTCCAGTATTTTAGCTGTTGTGTTGGTCAGAGTTTTGGGTACATCAATTTGCAAAGGGAATTGAGGAAAAGATCCCAAGATCGGCTGCTCATGAATCACAAGTCCAGAAACTTAACTAACTCGAACATAACACAAGCTTTTTCATGCGGGAGTGAGAGGAACATAAAACTAAGTCATGAAGTGTAATGACTAACCTTGAAAGCAGAGGATAGTGGAATAATGAAGTGATAAAATTTGTGGGAGACAATGCTGGGTTTTTTCTGAACAGAGTACTTCACTGTAAATGCCGTATATGATGAAGCTGCCATGTTTGTGGAGGCTTCAACCCAAGAACTCAACTAAAATGGCAGGGGACGGTGAAGGAAATGTGACTAATATGGTGCTCCAAAATCTAATTCAATGGCAGGGTGACATTTTCGCAGGAAGTGAAACTGCATTTCTATTGTGGGTAAGGCACAGCATAGGGAACAGCGGAGAAGCCGCTATTTTATACGTTGAATAGATCGCTTCCTATAACAACATTTTCGGCTGTTTGTGGAACTATCAACCCCTTGGAATATTCCTTCTGAACCAATTCCGGCTTTCTCTTTTTATTCACGTCCCCTGGTTTGGTCATTGTTGCAGAGAATAACGATAACATAAAGCTCATCATTTCCAAGTCAAATATATATATATGAACAATCTCTTCTTTCTAACCTCTCGCGCATTACTGATTATGATAGGTGTCTACTACTGTAAAAAAAATATTAAATTGATAAAAAAAATAGATATAGAGAATTCTTTAATTATAGTTTTCAGAATTAGCATCTACTGTAAAGATTCAAATATGCTTGACCAATAGATTTAATGAATCGAGGATACATTCCAATGTTTTCAATGCATAAGTTTGTCTTCCTTGTGTTGTTTAGGTTGATTAGAGATAGGGCTTGAAAAAAACAGAAGCCAGGTCTTGTTTTCTGGATCATGGAACTAGAATCCAGATGCACGAGATTGGTTAAGTTAAAAATAAAATAAAGCACCAGTTATACGATATAAGTATTAGGCAGAAGTTAAAACAGGAGATACAATTATCCAAAAATCTGAAAGAAACAATTGTCCGCAGTGCAAGACATTCTACGAGAGTTAACAAAAAAGTAAAAGTGATCAAGTCTTATTAAGATAACTCATTGTGATAGGTCTTTCTAGAATTTGTTATATTTGTTATCTTTTCAATGGGGATTCTTTCCTTCCTTTTCTCCGCGGTATGTAATGCTGTTGCATCCAGTGTACAGTGTGTTGGCAAGCAAATAACTAACGAACACATATTTCATAGCATTATCTTCGATACTTTTTATTCATTTATGGCTTTATCATGATATCAGAGCTAAGCTTCTTTCAGATAAACTTTAAGCCTACCAACCGCATCAAGACGATAGCATGTAATGTTGTTACTAACTCGAGTCTCATTGAACATAATTGATTTTTTTTCCTTTTACCGAAACAATTTTCCTATGAGCAACTCAATTTCATTTTACTTTTTATTATAACTCATACACCTAAATTTATTCCCTTCTGTGTTTTTCCATCAATTTTTGAACTTGGCTGTTTCCACATGTGCCTCCTTGACATTTTGATGGATTCACTAAGAAAACGATTCATTGGTAATTTGTGCACTAGTCTCTTTCTTTTCTCTCGCATGGGTCATTTCCCTAGTCCTAGCCTTTTAAAAGAACTCAGTCACATATCCACGTAGGGTGAGATAACAGATCTTATCACTTTCACTGTTATATCGATCGATGGTATCTTATTATTCGTATGCATACAATTATTGAGATGATCATTTCCTTTTTAAAACGGGGCATGTCAAGTCAAAGACTAAACTCAAAAGCAAGAATTGCAAAACATAATGTAAACAGGGGACCGGAGTTATCATGTCGCAATCAATCACCTTCTCGTGCGTCACGTTGCATGAGTAAAAGAAGAGCATATTGATAAACGATAAAACAAATGAAATAGGAAGTGGGACCCACCAATTTTGGAACTGCAAATATGGACATTGCAAATTACACTAGTAGGCCCCACCGCACTCTTTCTTTTTTTTTTAAACCCGCAAGACAATAATATTACCCCACATATACAAGCAAAACGAAAGGATGCTTTTTTTTTTGTTCTGTTATGTTTCATTCACATAATGCACTCACAGAGACAGGCATGGTAGGCACACAAAGGAAGAAAATGCAAACTTAAGTAAACTCAAATAAGGAAAGATAATTAAGAAGTTGGAGGGTGGGAATTCCGAGGAAATAATTAAATAAAACGTGGGTAATCTCATTGTTTGTATGGGAACGAACCCTGATACAAAGGAAGATTAGGAAAGGGGTCAACTTGAAATTAGTAGAATGAGATCCATAAGGAAATGTAAAATTTCCGTGGGCGTTTTTGTCTTTTTTGGTACAGTCAACATCCATTAAATGCTCCTTTTCTTTTCGAGTAATCAAATTTTCGGTTGAAACTTGAAAGTACCAGTAAACCCCAAGGATACAAAGCAAAACCCTCTTTTTCTTTTTCCTTTTTCAAAAAGAGACTCGAATGAAGCATCCCAATTTACCTCTTGTTTAAAAAAGGTTATCTCTACTTGTGAATGAAGTGTTAATGTATATGGCGTAAATATCATCTAAACTTAAACGACACCCGATCCGTTGAGTTATTTACAATTTATGTGTCAAATAATAAGAGATTCTCATTCTCCATAATTTAATTAATTAATTTTTTTTTCAAAGAATAACAGCGAAGGAAGCACGTGCAGACAGGAGTCGTTGTTGGCGTAATCGTCGGTGTAGCGCGTGGGTAAAACGAAAACGAATATATATTGATTTTTAAAAGGCCGATTTATTACGGTTGGTGGCGATGTGGGTGGCGTTCTGCGGAATATAAATTGGCTTTGCCTGTCGGAAAACCAGCTTCTTGCCTCTGCTTCGACTCCTCCAACCTCAAACTTCCAAAAAATATATTGGACTAATTTTTTCCTGCTTAGCGTAATTAAATATACTCTTTCGGTCTCTCATGACTGAGATGAAGGTCAAAACTCGTGAACGCAACGGCGTAGGAGCTCCTACGTGAGAATCAGGACCAGGGACCTCAATTATTTTGCTTTGGATTTCTATTCCATCCAAACTAAAGAAGCAACCCCTTGTTTGGTTCCTCCTAAAAGTGCGCCAAAAGAACAAAAGAACAAGCCTTTGTGTCTTATTTTACAACTGGCCTCTGACCCTTCTCAGTTAACGAAACTACAAGTAATTCCCAACAATATCGTCTTTTGATTTTTTTTTTTTCAATGGCCATCTCGCCGGTCTCGTAGATTGAGATGATTTGACTGCTGTTTGTTTGGTTGCTGGTAAGGTTATCAGTTCCTGAATGCTTTCTTATGCTTTTTGCATTACTGTCTGGGAATTATGCTGAGAATTTTCTTTTCTTCCGAAATCAAACTGTAAAAGCAATCGGTGTTGTAGTTGTGATTATGAATTGGACTGGATGTTGTATAGGGAGTGAGTTATCACATGAATTGAACCTTTGCTGGTGCATGTGTCGTCAAAACCGTCAGTTCTTCGTTGGGCCGGTGATAAGAGTTCGTCTTAGTGGGTTTTGATGACAGATAACATCTTCTGAACTATTGAAATCTGGCTTTGAAGCTTGTGATTTAGGAAAGCAGGAATTCCTATATATATGGACAAGGTTTACTGAGTTATTGTTTAATTTTTTTCCTCCTCTCTTTGCATTCATATGGCCCTCCGTTTCTATGAACGGCCAGTTACATGCGAGATAAAACTACAACTATGTTCTGGTTTCTTGTAAAGCTAAAAGTGCAGATTCCTTTCATATCTGGAGCCATCATTTAGTTATATGTTTGAACTTTGTAAACTTCTCTCTGGCTTCATCATGTTACTCGCTCTTCGTGGGGAGTACAAAACTGCTACTTTTGAGGATTTGACGGCACAAATTTGTTTCTTTTATTAACTTAACTATGAATTCTTTTTTATAAATTTCGAGGTTTTTGGTGTAATTTGCAGAAGACATATGGTCTGTGGCAGTCAACTGACGATGATCTTGTAATCCTGGGAAAATGGGTCAGGAATTTCAATCCTTATTTCAGTTGAATACAAAGAGATTTCTGTGGCTCATCGTTGTTACATTTGCAGTAATATTAGCGTTCCAATATATTGAAATTCCATATGGAAACTTTCTATTCTCTCCATTCTCTGCCAGTAAGATTCCACCGTCAGGAAGTAGTAGCTTCCAGATAGCAGATCCACCATCCAACACGTTTTCAGGATCTAATGAGTTCGACAAGAGTTCCATTTTGGACAACGCTCAGAAATTAGACGATGGATCTATGACACAGCTGGGAGAAGATAGTGGACAAAGCAGTTATAACGAGAATTGGGATATGAGTAATTTGACAAGAAGTTCTTGGGAGAAAAACATTACATCAGTATCAGAACATAAATCTGGAAGTTCATATATTAATTCTAGTGCTCCTTTTCCTGCAATAGCACCAATCTATCAAACTCCTTTCATAAGTCCTTCAACGGAAGTGAGCAAAAGTTTCAAAACACCAGCTCCAGAGTTACCAAATTATTCTGGCATGCCTTCAGTTTCAAAGGACAACATAACTACTACTTCAAAGAATGAAAGTCTTTGGTCATCCCAAAATGATGTCAATACAATGGATAAGAATTCTTCTATCACTGTTGTGCCCCCATTGTTGAAAGGCAACCTAACTAATACCTTGAAGAAGGAAAATCTCAAGCCATCCCAAAATGACGTGAATATAGAGGACAAAAATTCTGGTGTGCCTCGTGACAATAAAGGCTCTTCTAAGAAAATACCTGAAGTATTATCAATCTCTGAAATGAACACATTATTGCTCCAGAGCCGTGCTTCCTATCGTTCTATGGTAAGGACTGTATGTGAAGCTACATCATATTTAGTTTAATAACTTGCAGTATTTTCACTATTTAATAGTATTTCTAGACGGATGTTTTCTCACGCACTGCATAAGAGTCTGAGAAATGAGACACATTATTGCTACTTTGTTTCCAGAGGCCCCGTTGGTCTTCTGCAGTTGATCAAGAGCTATTGCAGGCCAGATCAGAGATTGAAAATGCACCAATCATAAAGAATGATCCCAGTCTCTATTCTCCCATTTATCGAAACGTTTCCATGTTCAAGAGGTATTATTTGATTACCATGCTATTTTTCCCCCCCAATTGAAGGTTTGGAAGTATTTATTAAATGTAAAATTTTTATTGGTATAGTTGCTGATGTATCAAGCTTTTTTGTAATGACAAAAATCCTGATCACAGGTATGACAGTTAGATCATTCTGGAATCCCCATTTACGATTCTAATAAAAGAATTGCAGTTGTCACCCAAAAAAAAAAAAAAGAATTTGCGTTTATGTTATTGTAATGCTCGCTGACACAAACATGACCGTCTTAATCATCTCAGTCATTATTTTGCTTAACAGGTCAAATTTTGTGCATTTCTTGATATTGAAGAATGTCCTTGATGTTAAGGAGGTCCTTCAGTGATAACATAGTTGATTGCCTTTGTGTCTTATCTTTTACCATTTCAGTTAGCATGGTATACACACGTATCACAATAACAATCTTCTCATTATGCTGCCACTGTCTAAATTTCAGAAGCTATGATATAATGGAAGAGAGACTTAAAGTGTATATATACAGAGAAGGAGCAAGACCCATAATGCATACGCCATTTCTCAGGGGAATATATGCTTCTGAAGGATGGTTTATGAAAATGATGGAAGCTAGTGACAGATTTGTTACCAAGGACCCAAGGAAAGCCCACGTGTTTTACTTACCTTTCAGTTCTCGAATGCTGGAAGAAACCTTATATGTACAGGACTCACATAATCACAATAACTTGAAGCGGTATCTGAATAACTATGTGGACATGATTGCCAGCAAACACCCTTTCTGGAACAGAACTGGAGGAGCCGATCATTTTCTTGTTGCCTGCCATGATTGGGTATACCTGATAATACTGAATTCATGAACGTGACTTCTGTTTGAGAATATAATAAAACTAACAATGTAGTTTTTTCGGGGCATGTTAGAGATACTATAACAAAACTATTGAATTAGTAATCATTTTCCACTTTTTAGTGTTCTTTATTTGATCTTCCAACAGAAAAGCCTATGCATTCCGCAGGCTCCCGGAGAGACAAAGGAGAAGATGGCCAAGTGTATAAGAGCTCTGTGCAATGCTGATGTGAAAGAAGGTTTTGTGTTTGGGAAGGATGTGTCTCTTCCTGAAACATACATCCGAAATTTTCAAAATCCCACGAGAGGAATGGGAGGAAAAGCAGCTTCCAGAAAGTCAACTCTGGCCTTTTTCGCTGGAAACATGCACGGTTATGTTAGGCCAATTCTGTTGAAGTACTGGGAAAACAAAGATCCTGACATGAAAATCTTTGGGAGAATGCCCAAGTCCAAGGGTGACAGAAACTACATTCAATACATGAAAAGCAGCAAGTACTGCATCTGTGCCAAAGGTTATGAAGTCAACAGTCCAAGAGTTGTGGAGGCCATTCTATATGAATGTGTGCCGGTGATCATATCAGACAATTTTGTGCCGCCCTTTTTTGAAGTTTTGAACTGGGAATCCTTTGCAGTTTTTGTTATGGAAAAGGATATTCCAAATCTGAAGAATATACTCCTTTCCATACCTGCAAAGAGATATCTTCAAATGCAGATGAGAGTCAAAAAGGTGCAGCAGCATTTCCTCTGGCACCCCAAACCTGTCAAGTATGATATATTTCACATGATACTTCATTCTATTTGGTATAACAGAGTCTCCACTGCAACATCAAGGTCAGGAGCTAGAAATGGAGTACGTTGATGGTAGAAATTTTTTTGGACTAGGTCATGCACAGATTGTGGAGGTTTGATGCACATAAAAGTTTGCTCTTTTTTTTTTTGTGGGGAAAATTTCTGTCTTTTCACTCTGCTTTTTTTTTTTTTTTGCCAACCTTTTCGCTTTGCTGATTAGCAGTACAGGCAAAAGTTCAGTTCTGTGCCATTCTTTAGCCCATGGCGTTTATGATACGAGTTGTGAAGTCTTGCATTGCTTCCAAGATTTGTGGAATAACGAATGTACAAATGATTCAAAAATATTGATTATGTTTCAAATAATGAAAATTTATGTTATCAGTCTGTTAACTCAGGTAAAGTTCTTTCAGACTCTGAAAATTGTTACTTAAACAGTTTACTAGAGAATTTGTGCATATGATGTCAGTCCAGTGTAAACGTTTTTCTTGGTTTCAAGCTCAGGACCTCCAAGCAGATTTTTAAACAGTATACTTCGGAAATGGCATATTTTTGAAAAAAAATAACCAAAATTATTAATAAAGTACTATATAAAAAATAAAATTCTATGGTACTATTTAACATTAGTATCTGTTAAAGTGACATTTTTTTCAAAATATAAAAAATTTGGGCTTTTTAAAGTCAAACAAAAAATTGAAACGCCAATGGTGGAGCTTTCGAGTCAAGTAAAAAGGAAATTTTACAAAAATATTTCCTCCCATTGTTATGATAAAACACTTCCTTCTTTAATATAAGATCATTTTTCTATAATATTAATTTTATCCAAATATCTTGTTTTGAATTTGGATATTATAAAACACTTCCAAAAAATTTTGATATTCTCTAATTAACTAAATTATTACAGTGACGCCAATAAAAACATTCTCTGAAGTCAGAACAAATCCGTTATACATAATTATATGTATTATTCCATATTGTTATGTCGGTGGTTGATGGTCAATGGTCTATCTGTCTATGGCGATAGAAGCGCGTTGTTAGTGTGGGGTTTCTCATTCCTTTTTAATTACCCAGGTACGAGCACGATCCATCAACTGCGTTTTATCATTCTTGATCCTAGATCCATTATCCATCTGGCGTTTTGGCATGATGTAACTTGATCGCAATCCTGACTTTTTCTCAGGAAAGTGTAAACACATCTTTATTTCCTCTGTCCATTGATGTTCATTCTTTGCCCTGCTTTTCCTATAGCAGTTTGACGAAGTTCATGAACAGGGAAAATAATTTCCTGTTGAGAACTTGCGTGAGCATACGGTGACCAGCAAGCTCGCCTGAAATTTCTCAAACGTTCGTTATTCCCATGGCTGCAATACAGTTCCCCTTTCCACTCGTTGGGTCACTCAATGTAGCTCTTTAGGAACAGGGCCTACCCCCAGGCATTGGTCTACTTTACCTTCCCGCTCCTTCGTTCCTATTGAAACAGCTATCGATTTTGTCGGTTGATCTTCACGAGATTGCTTCAATTCCTTGCAGAGGTGCGGACTAACTAACCAAAAGATATATTTTGACTTATACTCGCATCTTGCTGTAGTTCTGATCTCTTTCTAAGATATTCTGTAGTTAGATCACGAGTTTTCTGTACGTTATTGATTAAGCTAGAGTATTTACATCCTGTGGTGTTGCTTCTTTAATTGTTAAATGGATCGGGGATTTAGAATTCTTTGTCAGGGTGAAACAAGAAGGTTGTTAACATTATTAGGAGTAACAGCTATTCTGGTTTTAGTGGTTCAGTATGCTGAACTTCCATATGGAAAAATGTTGTCCCTGATTCCTTCTATCCGCAAGATAAGCAATTCCCAAATGGAAACGTCATTGGGTTACTCTGAAAGAGAAGGCAACAATAATCGCTCAAATGCTAACTCTATTAATGCATTTGAAGCCATGGCAAGTAGTCCTGCTCCTGAGGCCTATGAAGGTAGAAGCTCGGGGTTTGAAAATGCTGGCGGTTCAATTATGGCTCCTGGTTCTGGGCTTGCTTCAGAGACTAAGAACTTTACAGCTAACGGTGTCAGTTCGCCTGTAAACAATATTGAATTCACTACACGAGGGATTGAATCTCCCTCATTTGCCCCCAGCAGAGCACCATTAGGTTCCGAAACTGAGTCAAGAAGTCCCACGATATCTGTCCCTTCAAATGCAACTTCTGTGAAATCAGATGCTGCTAAGCAAGCCAACAACAATGACAAGCCGGGTTTTTCGCAAGGCAATAGTTCAATGTCCAGGAAAGATAACCGCATAACTGCAAAGACCTCAAACAAGCGGCCTTCAGAAGTAGTTTCAATATCAGAGATGAACTTAATGCTGCAGCGAAGTCATGCTTCATCCAAGCTAGTGGTATGTAACATTTGATGGGTCAAATAAGAAAGTGTAAATTGACATATGCATCAGATTTCTAACTCATGGTGTTTGTTAGAATCCAAGAAAGGCTTCAGGTGTTGATCAGCAAATAGTGCAAGCAAGATTAGAGATTGAAAATGCCCCCATCATCGAGAATGATTCAAGATTTAACTCACCTATTTATAGGAACGCCTCCATTTTCAAAAGGTATCATATGCTTTTATCATCTTATATCGCATAAGTTTTACTATGAACCTAATAACGGCAATGTGGTTAGATGGCCTAAATTCTGCTTGAGCTACTGCTACACGCGCTGATTATCAACCATGTATTTCTGAACAGTGAACTAAATCTAATAATTTGATTATATACAAGTTAGAACTTCAGAGAAACAAGACTTCCGTTTTAAGTTATTTAGACTTGTAAAACATCCGATTTCTCCCATTATCCTGGTCTAACCGTACCGCTAATGTTTTCCACGACCTGTACCTATTTTGGTGTGTTAATTGTTCCAGTGGGAAGCATTTGGGCTAGGGTAACAACTGGTTCGACAGAGTACAGACTGCGACGTAACCACGGTAGATTATTTTTTATAGCACGTTCAAGTCAACTTACTGATCAAGGAGTGAGCACCTCGAATCAAATAATAGGAGAATTCAGTTCCATAATTGAAATACAAGCTTACGCCTTACTGTTAATGAGTTTCAATGCTGTTATTAGAGTATCTTCTTTTTCATATTCTTTCGTGAAAGAATTTCATATAGCCCATATCTGCAGGAGCTACGAACTAATGGAGAAGATGCTCAAAGTTTACATCTACCAGGATGGAGATAAACCAATTTTCCACGAGTACTTATTGGATGGAATATATGCCTCCGAAGGATGGTTCATGAAGCTGATGGAGGCAAACAAACAATTTGTCACTCAAGACCCTGGGAAGGCTCACTTATTTTACATACCTTTCAGTTCAAGATTGTTACAGTTGACACTATATGTACGAAATTCTCATAGGCGTTCAAACTTGATCGAGTACATGAGAAACTACGTGGACATGATTGCAGCAAAACATCCTTTCTGGAATAGAAAAAATGGAACAGATCACTTCGTTGTTGCTTGCCATGATTGGGTATGCTTCCTCACATTAAAGCGAATCATAATCATCCAATATAGATTAGATCTTAACATGAGCAGAGCTACTATTGCTGAACAATTTTATTGTTTCTAGCTTCTTTCCAAACTGCTAGTTATAGCCAAAGGGGTTACTGTAGACTAGTTGAAATGCATATTCAATCAAGAAATTTTCTTAGGCAGTTTTTACCAGTTATTGAGTGGGAGAGTGACAAGCATAATTTCTCAGGCTCCTGCAGAGACACGTGGACGCATGCTTAATTGCATCAGAGCCCTGTGCAATGCGGACATAGAAGTAGGGTTCAAGATAGGGAAGGATGTTTCTCTCCCAGAAACATACGTGATCTCAGCTCAGAATCCTCTGAAAAATATAGGAGGAAATCATCCTTCCCAGAGGCCTATCCTGGCTTTCTTTGCAGGCGGTATGCATGGTTATCTTCGGCCTATTCTGCTGAAGTATTGGCAGAACAAGGAAGCTGACATGCAAATATCTGGTCCATTGCCACATGTGAGGGGCAACGCCAATTATCTGCAGCTCATGAAGAACAGCAAATACTGCATCTGTGCAAGGGGTCATGAAGTTAATAGCCCTCGAGTGGTAGAGGCTATAATCAATGAATGCGTTCCAGTTGTCTTATCAGACAACTTTGTGCCGCCATTCTTTGAGGTTTTGAACTGGGAATCTTTTGCTGTGATTGTGACTGAGAAAGATATCCCTAATTTGAGGAATATTCTGTTGTCCATCTCAGAGGAGAGGTATTTAGAGATGTACAGGAGGGTGAAACAGGTACAAGAGCATTTCCTCTGGCGTGCTGAGCCTGTGAGGTATGATTTGTTTCATATGATTCTTCACTCTATTTGGTATAATAGGCTTTTCCAAACAAGGCACTGAATCACTTTGTAGAAAACTGTAGCACATAGACTTTATAAGCGTTGACGGACGAAAGAAGAAAGTAGAGAAAATGTAGCTTCTTGTTGCTTTCATGGCACAAAGGTCGGTTAATTATACATGACTTTCTGTACAACTTGTATTCTGGAATCTAGAGCTGAACGGAGAGGTAAGGGAAATTTGTATTGACAGAAATTTCAAACATGCCATTCTCGTCCGATCGAAGCCTACCGTGATTTGTGGATTTGCAGCGGTTTAGGTGCACCATCAATTAGCATTTAGGATTGACTCTGGATTAAAAAGCGGGCGCTTGGTTTGATTCGCCATTCAATTATTCCACAAATTAACCTGATTATTGTAATGAGAAATAAAATAAGAGGAATTTTTTTTTGGAATGCAAAAAGGATTTGTACACGCATTATACGCTTTTTATGACATTTTTTTATAAAATAATAAATTATACACTTTTTATGATACTTGGTACGATTAATATTAATAAAGGAGAATTGAGATAGGGTCCCAAAACATATTCATAAAAAAAATCAATAATAACTAAGCAGCAGCTTATAATGACAAGTTTTACAACAGAAACTGTTTATTTTTTACTGAGATTTTTTAATAATAATTTTTCTATTAATAAGATCTCACTTTTATGTTTTGTTTGGATGAGAAAAAAGTTAGAAGGAAAGAAAATGAGAAAAGAGAAAATAAGGTGAAGGGAAAACTGGAAAAAAGATGTTATCATCCCTCTTGTTTGAATAGATAAGAAAAAATGAGAAGCAAAAAGAATAAACAAACATCTAAATAACTAAAATATCCTGATTGAAGTACATTATATTTAAAATTAAATTAAATAAAACATTACAGGAGAAAAATTATACTAACATTACCATCATCAAGTAATTTAAAATCAAGTTATTTGGTTTTTATATATACATATTATATATTTTAAAACTAAATTATTTAATAAAAATATTGTTTTAAGATAAAAGATAAAAAGTGAATAATTTTTTAAATATAATAAAAGAAAATAAATATAGAAAAGAGGACAAATGAGGGACAATTATGAAAATCTTGTTTTCTCTTCCAAATCTCTCTGCATACAAAGAGAAAATATGGAGAGAAAAATATGCATGGGGCCACTTTCTTTTCTCTTTACTTTTTTTCTCCCCAACATTTTCTTTCCCAAGCAAAGAAAAACTCATTTCTTTCAGCCAAAAAAATGAGAATGTTCGCAATCGGAAAAAGAATATGTTTGAACCCTTAACTTTTCAGACAAAAAAAAAACAAAAAAGTACATAAATCTGCGTGACAGACTGACAGTAGGTAACACCGTTAAAATAGTGAGCTGTAAGCACCAATCACTAACACGTATTCTGATTACTGTTCACGTGAAAGTGCGTGAAAATTGAGAAAGAGCTTTGAAGCAAATGTCCCCACCCTAAGATGTCTGCTCTTCCCATTTTTCACCGTCCGATTATCAGAGTCCAATATCAATCCTTCATCTTTACGCCACAAATCCCAACAAAAGTAGAAGTAAAACACAAAGACTAATTTAGGCTTCAACAGATGCATGCTGTTAAGCTTAACTCGGATTTATTACCAGGCATATATGTCTTTCTACACCCGGCTCCAATTCTATGCGAACAGGTGCATCATATCAGAACCGTGGGGGTTATCCGCCACTCGAGAAAATGGCAGTTAAACAAACATTAACCGGCAAAACTTTCTGACGTGGTTTTGCTTTTACTTTTAAACGTTACTGTAAACAAAAGGAAAAGAAAAATGATATTTTTATGTTAAACTTTACGGAATAGGAATTAATTCCCCGAGAGGCAGGCCGAGAAAGACATAGCTGATGAAGATTTCTCAATGAGAGGGCCAAGCAAGACGAAGAGTCGGTCGGATCTATAACAATATCGATAAGAGGGAGGACAAAGGCGTGTATGGCTACGGATACCAAAAGCACTGCGGTGAAGGTGAAGTCAAGTGCCCAAGATGGTTCTTCAAAGGGGAAGATCGATTCTTCTTCTAACAAGAAGAAGATTGACAGCTCCAGCAGGCACCAACCTGATTCAAAGATGAAATCCGTCACTGTCACGAAATCTGAGGTATTATTCTTCAAGTTCGGAGCTTTTCTGTTTTGCAGATTGATTTGGTTTATACTTTCGGCCCTATGGTTGGTATTGTTTGATTGAATTTGTGGACTGCTGAATTGATTAGCTGATTTTAGTTGACTGATGGAAATTAGAATGAATGGTAACCTGTTTGGTGTTGGGCGCCTTGAGAAAGTGGGGTTGAGAATTTCTTAATTACGAAAATGATATGCGATGATTTTGTACGAGGACTTGCATTTGAACTATCTTACAGGGATTTAACTTCTGCTTTTGTATAATGGAACTTTAGCACCATAAATCCTCTCTTTTTTTTTATTCCTCAACTTTGTTCAATTCAATTAGGATGGTGATGGAGCTAAATAATCTTTTCCAAAAATAATGTGAAGGTTAAATCGAAAACGACATCATCTTCATCAAAAACAACGAAGACGGCTACTACCAAAGTGAGAGAGAAGAAAGTCTACAGTTTGCCTGGCCAGAAACATGATCCTCCCGAAGAGGTTCTCTACCCATCCTCTTCAGTTCCTGCGATTTACAACTCAATGTCTATATATGTTGATGCAATCCTGCTCATTTTTGTGGTTTTTCATGCTCTTGTTGGCAGAAAGAACCCCTGCGGATATTCTACGAGTCCTTGTCAAAACAGATCCCATCAAGTGAAATGGCAGAATTTTGGTGAGTTTCAAATACTCGGTTTTAATTGAACAAATTACTTTTTATACATTCATTTTAATTACTGTTCTTGCTTTTCCAAAAGAATTGCATCACTCTTGAGTCCTGATCTTAACTACAACAGCTGCTAGTTTCTGCTTTTGCATCTCTAAACAAAAGAGCCCAACATTGGCCGCTTGTGGAGGGACCTCTCCATAAATTATCAAGTCACCAGAGCAAAATTTGCCTATGGCCTTATGATGATAAAGAAGGCTAGAAGTACTTGCCAGTGCATGCCCTTAAGTTCATAAAGGCTGAACTTTTTTTCAATGAACAAGGAAAGATTGACATGTCTGGAGTGACCGCTTCATTTAACTGTTCAACTAAGAAACAAGAATGTCTATCTTCCTGGATCTGAAGATATTACAAGGGACTTTTCTTTTTCTTGAAAAAATTCATTCTTTAACCATCAGGCATGAAGCACAGCCACTAGCTTATAAGTTCTTAACTGTTAATTGGTTAACCAACAGGACTGGGGGGGAAAATCATTGTAAAAGCTGTTTCGTTTCCTTCTAACTGATATCTGACTTCCGACCTTCTAGTAGATAAAGAAAAGCCTTTCAGTAAATTTTTCATTGGAGAATCACTTATCTCGGATTAATATACTTGATATTTTCATCAGGCATTTCATATAGTTTGGTTAGCTTTATAATTTTTTCATCCGTTGCTATGGTGATGATGAGACCAGCCATCATCTCTGTAAGTATTTAGATGCTAGTATTTTCTTTTAAATGCTGCTTCTGTGAAAACAAAGGAATTCTACAAGATAGGAGCCTTTCTGTTGACCAATAAATGCATAGTCTATGAGACTACCTCTTCAGGTTCTAAGACATAGCTCTCCATTGACAACCACAGGAACTTCTGTCATTTCTGATCATTAAGCTTGTACTTTTTAGCTTACTGGCTTATAATTAAAAGTTGAATTTGCTAATCTAGTGCCCTCAGATATGGTCTCCCACTTCCATCCAATGCCTGGTTTTCAATACTCGTTTTATAGTATTAGATCAGTGATAACAACAAACAGCCTTGTTATACACCTCTTCTCCACTGGCTGCTTCTGAAGAACTTGTAGATGCTCTCACACTTTCCTTTCATGTGCGTAGAAGTGTTAGTCTACTGAGAAGGGCATATTTGTCTTTATCTCAGTGTGATTTATTTCCTGGTTACAGAGCAGTGAATAATATCTGGTTACGTAATGACTTTTTTCTCTGGTCATTTTCCTTTCCTTCATCACCTGTAGATTGAGTAACGATGCTTTGCATCTGTACAAAGGCCATCACAAACTGAATACTTCTTCAGCGTAGCAAGAAATATTTGTGACACAGGATTGTGATCGATTTTACTCTAAATTGATATATACAAAAGATGTGGCATTTGATGAAAATGGAAAATGATCAACTATAGAGGGAAAAACATCTGGATGCACTTACTGTTGCACTTCATGTCCTACTAGTTTGGTTTCTTGCACTATCTCTGGTCTTTATGAGATGTGGTGGTTGTATTTCTGCCACACCTGTTCCCGCTTGACGGGGAATATCATTAATTATAGAGTTGTATGCTCCCCAGCCATGGAGAAGACATCAATTTGACTCAAATGTCGAACCTTTATATACAGTGAAACATAGAATGGTGATCCACCATGTAGAAAGAAAGTTTCATAACTTGAATGCAGGCGATATAGTGAACCTTTCACGTGGATAGTATCTGGATTCTCACGGTAATGGAGATCATACCAATTTTTTCTATTGTTTATTGCTTCTCTGTGTAATGTAATAATTGTTCGTTGTTCAAAAAACTACTAGTTAAGGCATATAGACCTCAACTTGCAGGTTGATGGAACATGGACTGTTGTCTCCGGAACGAGCGAAGAAAGCATTTGAGAAGAAACAGAGGAAGCAAAAGGAGAATCGGTTGGGAACTCCCGCTAAGCCGTCGAAGCCATCAAGTAAACCTGAGAGTTCGCAAAAGCAGCAACGGGCATCAAAGAATGGTGATCTGAAAGCCAAGAAAAGAATTGCCAATGAAAGTGATGACGACGACGATTTCATTTTAAGTTCTAAAAGGAAAAGAGGGTAAGAAGGAAACCCATACAAAGCCATCTGTTATGTGAAGCATTGCTTCATTAGTCTTCGCTACTCAACTGAGGGGGAAAAAAAAGAATTAAGTGTTGTCAGACAACCTAACAATTGTTAGATTAAGACATTCTTTATGTTTTTGACTCACTGAAACAATAAAGCAGATACTGGATTCCTCTTTTATATACTTCTGTGCCATGAGATGGACAATTGATTAATCCTCAACAACTCTGACCAATTCTTTAGCAGTGATAGAGCCTCTTATTTAATTGGGTACTCTCCACTCCATAGTTCGAGCCGAGATACCTTTTCTTCCTCTTTGCCAGAGAAGACGAGATACTATTAAAAATGGATTTACATGCATGAGAATACATGAGATGCACTTTATCAGCAGCTACCAGAATTGGCTTTTCTGAGAGGAAGGGGTCTGGTGAAAGCTCATCTTTCACTTTCAGACAAACCAAGTCAAGTAAAATGATATGTGACTGGGGAAGTCCCAGCTGGGCATGGCTAAAATTAGGGAAAATTCGCAGCATGTTATCCATTTTCAAATGCTCGTTTTTCATACTTGTCAAGCATTGTCAAGAGAATACCGTGTTAAATGTTTGTGTGGGACTGAAGTTTTCTAGCAGTTGAATGGAGAAGTGACCATTCATATTTCTCTACCAAGGGAGAGTTTGGTAGTGTTCATGATGACTGATGGGGATTGTCAGACACGTAAGGTGATGCCAGAATTCCCAGCTGATATTACCTAAGATAAATTCAAAGGAACTTGGCTGTCGTATCAGCATGTGATACAGCTTCAATTGTAAGATGAATGTACTGTTACAGATGGATTCATAACTTGAAATTAAATTGCACAATATTGCATTTTCATGCCGCAGTGAGGGCTTGAAGAGCTTTACATGCACCAGAATATAACATCGCATGTTTAGTTTCTGCAGTAAAAAGCTGGAACTGGATCGACAAATTGACTGGCCATAAAAAGGGATAAACGCAGCTGACGCGTTGGCGTTATGGTGATATGTACCGGGGAAGTAATTCACTTGAATTTCTGAACGTCATAAATTTCTAAACTCCCCATAAAAGTGCGATAATAATATATATGGATGGAGTTAATAGAAATTCCACTTGAGAATGTCCGATTATTACTATTATGGGCTTGTTACAAAAATTATGATTTTTGATCCAACTCATCCCATTACTTTATGCTCTTCTATTCCTAACAATGATACGTTATTTTTATTAAAAACATCAATTTCAAAGAACTGGAGGAAAAGAAGAGATCCTACCGTCTCTTGGTTGCTCACATTCAAGCAATCTCAAGAATGCGATGGTTTTGCAGTGATTCTTAATACCTGGCATAGTATAAAACTTGATTTCGTTTTTGTAACAACACCTGTATATTCAAGTCACTTAATGGGTCCAAAGTCCAAACACGCATCTATCAGGACCCACCAGCTCATCCAGTGGAAGATGCATTCACAAAACACCACTCCCTGTTTCTTGAAACTATGAACGTCGCAATTAAAGCCAGAGTGAGCACCATTTGGGACCTGATTTTATCTATATTTGCATTACACATGCCCAAATAATTGGTACAGAAACCACTCGGATTCCCAATGTGTCCAATCGTAACAGGAAGAGGGCCCCTTTTGGTAAATACGATACAGAGATATGACTTTGAGATGTGGGGCATGTCCATTTATTATAGTTAAATCGCTGCTCCTACACACCACGTGGCAGCACCAAAGTTGGAACCACCTGTGCCTCCTGTCCCTCATTAGATGTGATGGCCCTTATCCATGTGGCTTTTTGCTCCTCTACAGGAATTACACGTTTTAACGGAACCAAAAATATATGGCAGAATTACGTGCTTTCATTCATTCAAGTAAAGCTCACTTTTTTATTCTTCTTCCTCGTCTACTGTTCAGCGTGGGAGATGAAAGAAATAAATAAAGAAAAATATCTGAATCGCGCGTATACATATGGAGTAGCTAACAACTACTCTGTCCTAGCTAGAAACCACCAGAAAAAATAAAACAATAAATAAACATATGGAGTGGGAAATAAATTCCTAGTTCTGGTAGAACTTGTAAGTGGCAAGATATGAAAGAAGGGTCCAAAAACCTAAATCATCGCTGGCTCCTACTATTTTGTTTTCAAAGGCAATCACATGCATTGGTTGAGCCCATATTCTTTTCTTGACCGGTTTACCGAAACATATTTGTGAAATCCCTTCGCTAGACCAAAAAAATGAAGGGCAAAAAAAGTTGGTTTTCATCAACTATTTGAAGCAGCATTCTGCAGAAGAAACAGATTAAAATGAGGTGATTCACATGGGTGAACGAGGACTGGTTCATGACTTGAATATGGTTAAATATTGGCCTTCTGAGATGGAGTTGGGAGTTGGAGTTTAAAGAACTGAGGGCCTCAAATTTCAAATGGTGACAAAGCTAGCTGTATGATAATAGCCAGTGATGTAATCAGAGCAAAGATAAGTCAAATCAAGAGTTGGGAGCAGTAGTAGAATACCCGTGTTCGATGTTCGATGACCCCCCACTACTATGAATACATATAGGGTAGAGGTTTTACATGCCAACCTTTTGTCAAATTCACTTGCTACGTACCCAGCTGCCACTGATATAACTTTATCAGATCCGTGATTTTGTTAAGATGTAGCGGAGAATGATGATGATGAGGAAAATTTGATCATGGAGCTGAACAGAGCAGGGTACAGCTAAGAAGGAGACAAAAAACGAATGGATAAACGAGAGGAGAAAGAGGTAATGTGGGTGAAAGTGGGGATGGTTAAAAGATAGAATGGAGAGAAGAGTGTAAGCGTGGCAAAAAAGAAGGACCCTAGACTCTGGTAGAGCTGCAGGATGACCTTTTTGGCCATTTCTCTTGTGGGTCCTCTTTCAAGCTTTATAAGTATTATATCACTCGTTGGGAAGTGATGGGAAAAAGGTATGGCTAATCCCAAGTGAAGAAGAAGCAGAACAAGAAGCTAAATTCATCCATTTCACTTGCTGACACCCTCCTTTTCTCTTCTTGCTCTCCTCAAAACCTGTTTGCATCTCAACACATACTATGACTGCAGAAACCCAGAATTCTGAAACAGAGAGCACATCAAACTCAAGCTCGTCCCCATCTTCCCCAACATCGCCACACTCTCCTCCTTCAGCTCTGCCTCTCCAAAACTCTGTTTTGCGAGCTAAAGCTGAGAGCCCAGAATCCAAAAAAGTGAAAAGAATTCGAGACTCCAGCAAGCACCCAGTGTACCGCGGGGTCCGCATGCGAAACTGGGGTAAATGGGTATCTGAAATTCGCGAGCCTCGCAAGAAATCTCGCATATGGCTCGGTACATTTCCAACGCCGGAAATGGCAGCCAGAGCACATGACGTCGCCGCCCTGAGCATTAAAGGCAGCTCTGCTATTCTCAATTTCCCCGAGCTGATCGACCAGCTTCCTCGTCCTGCTTCACTCGCTCCTCGAGACGTTCAGGCGGCGGCAGCGAAGGCCGCTCAGATGGATAAGTTCGACCTGCCGACATCTTCGTCCTCGTCATCACTGTCATCGCTGGTGTCAGCAATGGACTTGAGTACTGAGTCAGAGGAACTGAGCGAGATAATAAAGCTTCCAAACTTGGAAACGAGCAGCGACGCGGTGGAATTGGTGAAGGAGTTTGTGTACGTGGACCCGGAAGAGGGATGGATGTACGAGCCACCGTGGCTACAGAGCATGGAGGATTGCGGCCGGTATGCAGCGGATCAGCTATGGAATTACTAGAAGTGCCCTGTTCTTGTTGTTGTGAATATACGTGATGGTCTCTTGCTCTGTTTTTTGAATTTTGTGGCTTGAGCCCTTGTGGTTTTTTCAGCGGAGGGGCAAAAACACAGCACACCCTCTAGAGTCTAGGGTCTCCGTGTTTAGTCTCTTGTTTATGTGTATTTTGTCTGGACTCAGTACGTATGTAAATGAATGGTTTCCGAATGAAGGAGGGGGGGAAATGCCGTCAAATTCCGTACCCTGTTGTGTCACAAGCCTGAATTTTGCATCCATGGAAATCATAACTCCGTGAAGAAGCACGCAAAAAGAGGGGGAGAGGGGTAAAATCAGAGGAAGAAATTAAAATAAAGGAAAGAGAAAGGAAAGGAGATTAATGCAGGGTCCCGTGAGAGGGGTTGCATGTGAGAATGACCGTTGGTTTCACTTTCAGCGCGAACACTCTGCCTCTGCTTGGCTTGTCCGTCAGCTCCTTTATTTTATGTATTTATTTGTTTCCTTGATTAGTCGACGTTTATATATATATATATATATATATATATATATAAACATATATATATAATGATGATTTGAAGAAAAATAGGGCAGGGAATTAATGGGAGAGGAAAAGGTGTAGAGCTGTGATTGGGAGGAAGAAGGCGTCGATTGCCCGGCCGACTCACGCACCCACGTGCACTTGGACAAACAAGGCAAGAGACGAGATCGAGCCGTACCCAATCCCACCAATTATGTTTCTCCAACTCTTGAGCCTTCCTCTTATAGTATTAATATTTATTCCTTGGCCCATCGCTCTACGAGGAGCCTTCCCCCTTCATGCTAGCCGAGTCTTGAGTGCTCCTCTCAAGGGATAAACATTTCAGGTTAATTTTGGACAATCCAGTTTCCTTCTAATTTTATGTTTTATAATGTCAATAAATTAAGAAATAATCTTAAAAAAATAACCGTTGAATTTTAAAATTTCAAATCAAGAATTATTATAAAAATATATTGTCATTTACTTTTCAAATATAGTCATTTTTTTTGTAAGTGTAATAACCAATATTGATTAAAATTTTTGGAATCTTTTCATAAATTAAATGTTAATGTGTGTATATATTATGACATAAAAATTGATAATGAATGTTTTTGTGCTCATAGCATAAGCTACTGGTTCTGCTTTTTTCATTTAATACAATTAAAATACACGCACAAACGTATCAATCCCAAATTTAAATATGAGACCTAAGATAGAGTTGTTCCTGGTAGAACTCACTCATTCAAATGGCCGGCTGACTTCCTTTGAACGTTAGCTCCGCAACTGTGTCCACGAACAACACTGTACGGACGACTCCAGGCTGGTAGCCCAGTAGTACAGTAGAGTTCCTTTTTTTGGGGGGGGGGATTTGATAATTGGTGGCTTCAATTTAAAAAGGCGACTCAATCTTTGTTCATTGTGTCGGTCTATTATTGACCAACATCGGTCTCAATACTGTAATCATGATGGGGTTTCCTAATTACGTCATATAATAATTAGGAACAAGAATAATGAAGGAATAATGAAGTTGCAACTTGCATGCATGGAACCTACATTAGATTTTTGGAAGGCAGAGCTGAAGGAAGGCGTAACGGTAATGAAGGTGGCTCTTACGGCCTCCAAATAAGGAAAGAAGCTCTCAACAATTAATTCTTCAGCTAACACTACCTTCCAACGACATCATGACAGAACAGTCATGTTGTTTTGGCGTATTCCTGCTTCCTTCCTTCCTTCCTTCCTTCTCCCACTTTCCTGCTGTGCTTACCTCATGTATATACACATATACATGCGACGTGTACGATTACTGTTTTACCAAGTCAGTCAATCAAGTTACATATAAATAAATGCTAGCTGCATCCCCAATAACTACGTGGATCTGCGTGCTTCGTGCAAAATCCGTTCGATATGTACAAAACGACCCCAAGAGTGGGCTCTATCTATGCCCAGTTGCCTAAAAGGAATAAACGCCAATGAGTCTTCCGACTTCCGTTTTCTTCTTCACTTGCACACATAATTGTTAAAATCGACAAAATTCCCTTTTCTGATCTCTCCACGCTTTCTCCTCTTGTGCGCTCCTGTGCTCTCTGCATGGACCATGACGCTTTACTTGAGTAGTCAGTCTTTTTGAAGCTCGCAGTATCGACAGAGTATTTCGCAGTTCAGGTAACCCCAAAATATCAGAAAAACGCGCAAATCAAAGTCCGGAACGGGACACTGAGCTGACCGCCAGATGGAGAATTATGTGCAGGGACAGTGAAAAAGTACTTCTCTCAGCAGTAGTTTTTGTTCATATCGCCACGGACACATCCAGCTTCTAGAGATAGGACCCTCATCAAATAATTGAGGGAAAAAAAGAAAGATACATAAAAGCCACAACTTTTATAATGATGTATCCTCTTCAAAAGATTTCAAACCCACTGCCCAGCTTGGTCCCTAGCTCAAAAAGCCTAACCTATATGTGTGTGTGTGTGTATGCCACCATTCGTTCTTTATTTTATTAATGTAACGCCTGCTTTATCTCTCCATTCGTGCATTATATATAGTTGTTATATTAATTAAGAGACAGAATGACACATGTTTTTACTCTTATCATTTAATGGAGTCTTATGCGATATATATAAAACCCCCTTCCAAGTTGGCTTCTTCTTCAATTCACTGGGGGAAACTACCACATTTTTGTCTTCTCGTTGTCCGTATAATTCTTGTTGGTTTGCATTGGTTAGATAATGATTTAGGAGTTAATGTTTTGAATATGCTTGTGGATTACAGATTAAGAGAGACGACGTCGTCAGTGACATGATGAATGGGATGGAAAGACCCACTTGCTTCTTGAAATGTAGAATGATTATCCTGCAAAAAGTATAATTAATAATAATAATAAAAGTGATTGTCACCCGCATAAGTTTAACTTTAAATGTTTAGTCAATTAGGAGATATTATAGTGGGGGAGGGGGGCTAATCATTCCCCCGACAACCAGATTGATTTACCCAGAAAGCAGATTAAAGTATTCGCATTTGTGTGTCAATTTCTTGCTGGCTCCAAACGACAGTCTCATTCTCCTCAGATTCCAAATCCTTCACCCTCGTTAATTGACTTTATAACTTAGTACGTCCATCACACAATGTGAATGATGATACAAAAAGATCCCTGCACTCTTATTGTTCCTTCCTTTTCTACTTCTCTCCTCACTATTATATATCCTCAATCCGATCCGGACATTATTTAAAAATTAAAATATGACGAAAGGCTTGCATGTCCTATGAGTCCTAGTTCCTAATCTGTCACAGACATCATTTTCAACTATTATCTTCCTTGTAGAAAAGGGAAAGCCCACGACACCCCCTCACCAGTACCGAATGGCGACAAATATGGCATATATATAAATTAAGCAACTTGATGAGGTATTCATTGATCATAAAAGGTGGGATTATTCCGAAATTAAACAAATGGCTGTACAATAACTGGAGGTAGGTGTGCTGGGTTATCAATTATTATTGTCTGTGTTCAAATTATTGGAACATTCACTCGGATTGGTGAAGAAGAAATTGAATGAAGCGAAAGGAAGAAAAAGCGCCACTGGTTATATAATAACATAGAGAAACTGTGACGTACAAAAAGACAAGTGACATGAGGGGAAAGCTATGATCGAGCTCTTTATATAATCTTGGCAAGCAATATAAATTAATGTTAGGTTACGATGATTTAATCAATATATATTGTAGCCAGTAAAATCGTAGCTGTTTCGTTATTTGGAGCACGTGCGAGATCGAAGCAACTGTATGAGACACATGTGTGTGGTAGGATGATAGTATAGAGAAATTAAAGGAGGGTGAGGGGTATATATAGAGAGAGAGGTCAATTATTTACAGACATGTCAATCAGACAACACACAGTATAGAGGACAAGCTCGGGGGGGGGGGGGGCATAGGGTTTTGAAAACATGTGGCGGGTTGAAATTTGTAAGGTGTTACTTTCAGTATGCCAAGGGAAAGCCGAACAGTGGAGAGACAACTGCACAATGAAAGGAGGAGAAAATTTATGAACGAGGAGCCAGCCATACATATATGTTGAAAGTCAAGGAAATATAGAGAGGGAGGCCCCTATATAGCTAGCCCTACCTGGGGGGTGGATGAAGTTAATGAGTGAATAATTGGGAGAAAATATGCACTTTGAGTATATATGTACGTAGGGATATATAGAGAGATAAGTATGGTGTTATCTATAGAATAGTAAAACAAGAAGCGGATGTTGGGGAAGAGAAGGGTGATTTTTGAGGACATGTTTGGCAGGGCACCCACACTAATGGGGTCCGTACGTACAGTGTTTCAAGACCTGCACTGTTCTCTCCTACGTTCTGTTATTTTCACATATTTTATTGCATGCACATTGCTTCCCCTGTTACTTCATCTGTTATCATACATGCTATTCTAACCAAAACCCATTTCCTGAATTTAACTGCTGTTTTGCTGGAGGCGAAAAATTACTGGCTTTCGTAAAAATTAATTACGGTTTTAGTGAATTTGAACGTAAATCATATACACGACGGTACTACACTATTAATTAACTCATTCGTGTTTGTTATTACGCCATGCATGCGCGAGTAGTACATATATATACGTGCTATTTTCAGGAACATGGGGTTTGTTGAATGAGGATGGTAGGTTCCAGAGATCGGCGGTATTCACACGCGCGGTATGGTTTTAAATATCTTTCAATATTTGTGCCTCTAAAAATTACCACTAGCTGATCAGTGGCTTCATATATAAGCTGATTCCTGACTGAGAAAATTGGCTGGTTTGATGTTGTGTTTTGTACTAGATGATCTGCGGTATTCATTGTTCTGGTTGGCACCCGGCCGGTAAAGACGTGGTTTTTCCAATATAATCAATTCAGCTGATTGATGTTTCTTTTTCTGGGTTGGTCCTGAAGGGCTCGTACAGTGTTTTGACAGATCATTGACAGTTTCGCAATTTCGATGATGCGTACATTTGATATTTCTCCTCTCGATTAAGGATTCATGTTCTGTAAATTTTGATATTTCTCCTCTCAATGATGCAATATATATGTGTATATATAAATATCATGTACTCAATTCAAACGTGTTCATCATCAGGCGATCTATTTATTTTACTGTTTAATTGTTCAACGGAAAAGCACAAACTTAATTGCTGTTAATTTTTTATGGTTTTATTGCTCATTAATAAACAGAATGCTATCCCCTTCGGAGAAAATTAAAGCCATGGCTGTTGCTGGGCTCCATTTTATTATAGGCCACCCAACTTCAAGTTTCCTATGCAGATCATTCAAGTCCCAATTATTATGGCTGGACCTTTTAGTAGTTTGGCAACTTTTCACAGGATTCTTACATGCACACACACACATGTGAATTTAATAAGGATATTTATTATGTTCTGATTTTGCTGTGAACATAATGCCCAAATACTGACTGCTGAGTGCCAGAGCGTCGGAAGAAAACGGCTTAGCTTCAATATTACTGCCAATTAAAAAATCTGTTAGTAGTATTAATTAGTTCTATCTAATTATGATCTCAAGTTTAAGGGAGCGAGAGGTTAGGAAGCTAGCTAGTGCGATGGATTTACGATTGCGTGGCTCCGCATCAAAACTCTCTTAACGCTGCTGTGTTTGGCTCGATGGAGGGAAGGGGAGGGGAGGGATTTTAATCAAGGGAAGGGGAGGGGAGAAAAGGGGAGGGTAGCTACAAAGGGGAGGGGAGGGAGGGGGAAGGAAGGGAAGGGATTTTAATGATCTCCTGTTTGGATTGAATTGAGGGGAGGGGAGGGAACAGTTTTAATAATACCTTATTTTGTTCTAATAAAAAATTGACTATTTTAGCCTCATAAAATTTAAATGAATTTTCTCACTTTTTTATTTTGTTAAGATATAACTATATATATAATACAATTCACCAATTTTGATTTACAAGACATAGTCACACACTTATAGAATATCAAGATAAAAAGTCACGAGTGATAGATTTCAATCAGAGAAAAGACCTTGAAGGTAAAAGAAAATACCAACAACCTCTTGGAATTAGAAGAAGAGAAAAAAAAAAGTTTACAAATGCTCACTAATTTTGGAGACAATTATCTTAATAACCTCTTGTTAGATGCTCAAAAAAACTCTCTTATGTAGAAATGTTTACGACTGATTAGAGATTAACAAATCAAAAAGGTATATAAGGAATTGAAATATTATCTCTCATCTCCCCTCCAAAAAACCCCACTTTTGGAGGGGAGGCTAGAAGGGAAGGGGAGGGGAGAAGAATCCCTCCTCTCTTTAAAAAACATCTTAACCAAACGAGGGAAGGGGAGGGGCTCCCCTCCCCTCCTAAAAAATTACACCAACCAAACAAGGGGAGGGAAGCAACTCCCCTCCCCTCCCCTCCAAAAATCCCGTACCAAACATAGCGTAAGAGTCCATAACACTCTGTTGTCTTTGTGTTTTAGGTTGTATTTACAATTCACTAAACCTTGGTGTTAGATGTATAATCTTTTTTTAAATATAGTACAGCCAATACTAAAAGATACTCCTCCAATCCTTGGTTTAAAACCTAATTTGAGAGTTGATGTTGATTCTGTATATACAATATATCTCACATGTTTATCAAGTTTTCCAAAATTAACCTTATTCCCTAACAACAATCAAGTAGGAGAGGAAAGAAGGGAATGAAGAAATTAAGATGATTATGATGTTTTTAAACAAACTATATCACATTAACTAGTTTAAATAATATCTTTAATCTATTTAAATTAGTTAACTATATCTTACATTAAAGGCCATAAAAGTATAAAATTTAATTTATAATTCAACGCAGTGTTTATACATGCCATTTTCAATTAAATTTCTTAGCTAGACATGTGTTGTATTGGTTGTAAACCTTTAAAAAAATAAATAAATAATAGTACTCCTCCTGTCTTTAATACAAGACATAATTATTGAGTTGATTTTAGTTATAAATATAAGACTTATTTATTATATTTGTCAATTTTTATACTCTTTTGACACTCTTTCATCAAGTAGAAAATAGAAGGAGAATATTAAGAAAGATGAATATAGTATTTTTTTTAAACAAAAAAATTATATTTTTTATAATTAATTAACTCATTTAATTTTTTTAATTAAATTAAATTAGTTAAATAAGTCTTATATTAAAAAACGGGAAATATCTAATTACATTATCAGTTATAAACTACAATTGATGCACAATTGTATCGCACACCCAATTACGATGATGGCAGTTGCAACTATGACTGTATGCCTATTAAACATTTTTTACCAACGAAGGCCACTCACTTATCTATATGTGTGTTGAATAATTTGAAAGTTCCAAATAAAACTGGCAGGAATAGTGGTTTAACTTGGGTTGAGAATTGTGATCAACTCTACAAAGCATTAAAGGCTCAACTCACAACATATAAAAACAACCGTTGATGCCTTTATTATTACATTTCCGGTTCTTAATATAAGATTTACTTAACTAATTTAATTAAATTAAGGAAGTTAGGTAAATTAATTAATTATAAAAAATATGACATGTTTTCCTAAAATACCATAACCATCTTTTTTAATATCCTTTCTTCCTTTTTTACTTAATTATAGTTGAGAGAGTATCTATAAGGGTAATTTAGAAAAAATTAATAAATTTGAAAAATAGGTGTTATATTTAGGAACAAAAATTAATTCAATAATTAGGTCTTATATTAAGGATAAAGGAGTATTATTACATGCCCAATAAGAGAACACTGTACTGGGCTGTGTAGAAATTAGTTAATTTATAATCAAATACAGTGTCATTGTATTTGCATTCTTATCGCGTTCATTTTTCATAAATTTTTACTCCAATATTTACGTAATGAAATGTCGGCATATTCGTCTAAACTGGTGCACCCCAACAAATTTGGATGCATCCAATGGATACTTGATGAAAAATTATTAAGTAGCTATAAGAAGATAAATATTTTATAGTACTGATGATTCGTGCAATTATTTAAAAAATCATAGAACTCTTAATTTGTAAATTGGATAGTTGTAATCCAACCAAAATTTTTATTCTGGCACAACAAAAACGAAGTAGGCGCCCCTTGGGCTCGGAATAATAAGCTGGATTGATTCGTTTAGAGTGAACAATTTATTATGTAACACTAGTAACTCCTGTTCTTAATATAACATCTTGTTTGATTTTTATTTTGATCTTAGATATAAGATTCCAATTCATTTTATTTTTCATATTTATGTGTCTTTTTTTCTAAAATAGTCATTGTAATAATGGTAGTTGTAGCCAACACACTTGATTAGTAAGTATATTTTAAGAAAGATAACACTTATTTATTACAAATAACTAACTTATTAGTTTTATTAATTTACTCAAATTAATTAACTAGCTCTTATATTAAAGATTAGAGGTAGTATATATTTATATATATATATATATACTTGAACGACAAAAATTACAGAAAGTGTGCGGATAAAATGGTTGGGAAAAAGGGACACATGGATGAGAAGAAGAACAAGAAGGTTCGTTGGCCAATTAAAAAAAAAAAAAAAAGGAGTGAGTACACACGGATTATTAGAATTACTCATAAATATCGATTTTTTTTTTATCACAACGCTTAGAAAGTTATGAAGGGTCCAGATTTACTTTTTATCCGGTCTGTGTATGACCGGGGCGGTTGACCCATTAATCTCCTATTTTCCCCCCCTACGTTGAGGATTTTTGTTCCACTAAATTTTAGAAGTCACTCGCATGTTGAATTAGGGATACCGTAGCTTATAAAAATTTATATCACTTTTTATCTTAATTATAAAAACTCATTTATAATTTATAAATAAAATTTTATAACTACAACCGGACACAGTATATATATATATATATATATATAAATTTCTTCTCCTACCTAACAGAAAGCCAGCGGACCCAATGAATTCATATTTGTCGTATGCATTGAATATTTACATATTCATAATTGCAAGAAAAATTGTAGTACTATTTGCATTTAAAATATAAAAAATTCAGTGATATTTTGTTAATGGGGAGTTGAATGATTGTGGTTGGTGGTCACTGTTTAGGTTGAAAGCGACTGTCGGCATCACATGGGATAGCCACGTGTCCCGCTCGATCACCCCACCCCCAGTCTTTCCCCGGTGGCTCGGGCGTAGCACATTTCTAGCTTTAGGATCTTCTAAATAGCAAATACTGAGAGGTTAATAATATGGTTGCGCTGTCAATCTGGGTAAGTGAAGTTTAAACTTATAAGAATTAATATAATCTTTAATTTTTTTATTTAAAATTATTCTCATTTTGATTTTAATTCTTAAAATTTCAAATTATAAGTTTTCGTCTTCTAAAAAATAAAATAGTCCAAATTTTTATTGGATTATAGAAATAAATATTTTAAATAAAAATAAATTTGAGAGAATAAAATATATGATATAAAATTTAAAAGATCAAAATCAAAGTAAAAATAAATTTAAAAGATTAAAATTTATATTAACACATCTTACGAGAAATTTTTTTTTGGCTGGAGCAAAACAAGCACCTACTATTACGAGTAATGCGCGGGTGGCTAAGCCAAAGTCGCTTCCCTATCTTCCGAATTGTACACTTTGATACGTGCAAAATGGGGGCAGGGACCCGCATTTGAGTTATTTTTATTTTAATTGTATGAGTGCTGTAAATTTAGAATTAGGCGAAATGCTAAGCATGCTAAGTGTGAATAAAGCTAAAGTTATTTATTAAATATTCTGGCTGTTTCGTATAATAAGAACTTACTAACTAATTCATACGTATTAATAAAAACAAAGAAAATTGAAATAATTTTAATATTACATCTAATTTAACGTGATATTGATTTATATTCTCTTGCTGGTTTAACTAAATACTAACAAGGGGAAGGAGGAAGCAGCGCTGGATTTGGAGGGGTGTGAATGAACAATACTGAAGTGAGTGTGAAGTGTTGAAAATGACGTGTACAAACATGATGTTCATCTCAAGGGATTATTCCATTGATTGGGCATTAATCAAATATTTGATTGGTTGGTTTGAGGTGGCGGAAGAAAAATACAATGACCCGTGGTCTGGCGGATTAGGATTATGCGGGCATGAGAGAGAGAGAGTAGAAGGCCGACACTCGATGATGAAATATGGTGAGTTAATCAGGCGAAGGAAAAGAGATAAGGCTGAGGAATTATGCATAACACATGTAGGGCCGTAGGGGTGACAGCATAAAACACCCCTGTGCCTGAGGCTCGAGGCTAGAGCGAGAGAGGGGGTTAAATCCCAAAAGCGTAAAGCCCATGGGCCCCATCCTTCCGTTGCTTTGTTGTTAGTTGACGACGTCACAATCTTCCACAGAGTCTACCCGGACGCCAGGCGCAACCCCATTGTGTTGTCTCCTGCTTCTTCGCTCCATATCCAAACACTACCTAGGGAAGCTTAACAGGGTGATTGGGCCTGAGGCCCAATTGGGCCCACTGCAAGCGCGGAATGCCCATGCCCCGTTGTTGGCCGCTCTCCGCCACCGTGTTATCATCTCGTCTCTGGTGATCATGACGCAGTCCACCTCCCAGTCGTGTGTTATCATTTCCCCCATTCACCAGAACCCCTCCTTCTATTGAATCGATTTGTCTGATGATTTAAAAAAGGAATGAAGGGCAGAATAACAGAATGAATAACGAGACGAGACGATAAAACTTAAGAGAGAGAAGAAAGTAGTGGGTAGGATGCGTGGGGAGAGCAAAGAAGCGTGCAGGTCACGGTAGATGTAGAAGGTCGCATTCCCAAACATAAATAAGCCCTCCTCCCTCCCGCAATGATGTCACTTGTGTTCCAATATCACTGCAATCATCATTTTCCGAGATTTCGCGTTCTTTTGAAACAAATTACTTTTCTGATTTATGAAGCACAACTTTTCTTGTATAACTTCACATATGAGCCAAAGCACTGTTTGATTGGAAATCATACTATAATTTGAAAAATAGTTTTATGATGTATAGGAAAAAGAGGTTTTCTTTTTCCCCTCGGCTTTTCTAATTCTACCCTAACAAACAGGAGATTGGGTGGGGGGTGTTAGGACGACAGAAAGGGGGTGAGGTCAGCGCTGCAGAGGAGAGGAAAACGACAAAAATGAAAGAGTAGCTTTAAACGTTGGCACCACTCTCCAACGCAACACCAACGTAGATCACGATGCACATCCCGACAACGATGTCTTCTCCTCTCTCCGCCGCTCCTCTCCATCTCGTCTTATCTCCTCTCTCTCTCTCTCTGCGCTTAGCTTTCATCTCCTGTGTCAACCACTTCAGTCCTGAATCTCTTTTTTTTTTTCCAGCCCAAAATTTACACGCTTCCATATAACTCATTTTACATGATATTTTGTTTTCTTTTACTTATTTAATGCTTTTTTTTTCAGAAATAATCTTTTAGCTTTTATTTCGACGCGTTGGTCAAAACCCCGCGACACTTGAGAAACAGAGACAAAAATCAAAAAGTAGTAGGCTCCACCACGTAATATTCCAGACCGCCACTGTGCTTTTCCCTCAAAAAACTCCTATTTATAAAAGTGGACGCCCAATCTTCCCGAGCTCTTGTTTCATCAGTTACCGACATCAGCTCTCTCTGGAAGTGAACAGCTGTGGAAAATCAATCTCATCCGGTGCCCATAAACTTGGATGTGAGTGGCGAACCCAAATCAGCTCCTTGCATGCATTAGTGTATGCTTTAAGAACTTTACAGCTTATTGTTTTCTTTAATTAAAGATTAAGAAGGATTCTACGCGTATCATAAATCATTAATTCCATTACTAATCCTTTCATCGCTTCGCTTTCATGTCACTGCACTTTCAAGTGATTTTCTCCTGCACCTAATACAGGAAACTTATGGCACCCGAGTCCCCCCCAGTCTATACTGACATTGCATTGTCATGATTTTTAATTAGCACATTTTTTATATGTGTGTTTCGTATATATTCAATATTTTTTGGCACATAAGAGCCTAAACCCAAAACAAAACTAAGTGGGATTAAATCCAAAGCAATCTTTTTACACCGGACTTCTCATATTAGTCGGACAGGTATGAAGATCGGAGGGAGACAGATTCGACTAGCGCATCAGCAACTTCACTTGCATGCCTTGCAATGTAGCGAAGCTTGATGTCCCAGTCATACTTCAACAAATCATGTATCTGCGTTATCAAAAGGCTACAGCAATAACTGGGATTAGTCTCTGCAAAATTATAATCAATCAAATTCTTTGCATCACATTCAGAATGATCTGCTTCAAACCAAAATCGCAGGCTAACTTCAAGCCCTATGTACACAACTTACACACACACACACTCTGCTATATCTATTTAGGTTTTGGCATTTAATTTCGCAAGCCCGCGCTTGTATTGTTTGGGCCTAATTTACGGAACCCTTTATCCCTCGCCTCGCTCGACCCTGGATGTACAAGTGTGTGTGTGTGTGTGTGGGGATTTTGGACACCTTCGTGGCATTATTATGTCTTCCGGAAAACTATGAAGAAGATGCCCCTAAATGGGAAGTCTCGATAAAACACACACACTGATGTTGAGTTGTAGTTTGGAGTATTTCAGGATATATATTACGGAACAATTGATTCCCTTTGCCCACCGTTTAATATTATTTAATCCCGTCTTCGGCTTAAGCCCACCGCTTCACCAACCCTTGTACACACACATACACACATCACTCACAGAACTAATCGTACCAATTCAACGTTTCTTCTTCTCTGCCAATCAAACTCAGCACTGTTGAATCCACTGGGCCTCTCTCTCTTCTTCGTCTACTCTCTCCATTTAAAATAAAATCGCCTCCTTGTCGGCTGCTTTTGACTTCTAACCTTTTATTATTAAGAAAACTGCGTGACACTCACAAATTATAGTTAAAATAATGGCATCACTAGATGAATAAATAATCATTTTTGTTTATCATCTTGCCTCTCTTCATCAGAATATTCTTCCATATATACTTTTCGACTTTCGTAGTGATGACGAGTCCATCGATTAACACGTGGACATGCTTATCAGCTTCAAATAATTTGTGTATGCTATACAGTCTAATTTGTCAGCATCTCTTACACAATAACTACCAGCAAACATGTGGAAACTGAAGAAATCAATATTTTACGAGTTAATGATGAAGATATTTCACGGAAGCAATAGACAGAAAAATTATTTAAGCCAACTGCGGTCTGTTGTTAATTAATTCCATGCACAAGCTAGTAAACGCAGAGATAAATAATCAATGGTGGAGGAGATATCAGATCAGATCCCACATACGATGAAGTTAAATTGGAGTATATTTTTCTGTGACTTTGAAACTGGAAGTCTGTAATGGATTGGTGGAGGGAAAGGCTTCAAGAAGTTGGTCATTAATTCTATTCCTCATAAACTTTCCGACCAGGATGTATGATTGGCCATATAAATATACAATACACTAATTAAATTATATTAATCACTTAGCCATTTATAGGCTATAATTGCCTAACCTTTAGCCCAGTATAGATCTGAAGGGCAAGTCAGGGATGACCCACTCATGCTGTTTCAAATTAAATGATAAATTTGATGAATAATAAAATAAGGAAGATATAAAAATTTGTCATTATCGAATTCGAATCCCACAAGATGTCAACCAGAAAGACACTCGAAAGCATTTTGGAAAGATCAACAGAATGTTGGAAGGTGGCATCTGCTGGTATTAGGTATAAGAGGCACTTGAACGTAAAATAATTCCCAACAATTCCCACATTCAAAACCATTCATTATTAGAAGGCCATATACTAGTAAGCACTTTTGTTTTGTTTAAGAATTTCCATATCTCTCCCCACTTCCATTTGTTCTGCGTCTACCACAGGGACCAGTAGTGGCTTTATTGACTCTCGCTTCCAGTATAAGGATATATTTACATATATATATATATATGTATATATATCCCTTGTTAGAAGATACAATCCGCGTCTTACAGTAATTATATATGCAGATTGATTAATCAGAAAATCCCATTTATTACCTTAAACAACTAATTAAAGGGCTTGAGATTGTGCTAAGTCAGTGCGCATCAGCACCGCCCCCATGTTTGTTTATTGGTTTATGGACGACCTCCACTAATACGTTAACTAGTTGTCTAGTTTAATTGAACCATAATTAAGAAAGGTGTAATTTAATTAATTACAAAGATTAACTGTTCCCCTTTGTGGGAAAACCCTAATTGTGTCTGCCACATTGAATCGAAATTGTACATCCTGCGATTGACAGTTGTAGGAATCAAAGAGGGCATGAAGCGACGCAGGCAATTACAGAGGCCTTCGTTTTCTCTCAGTGCAAAACGACTACATAGAACAAGTAATTATTAACTATATATATGTTCCACTTAAGAATCTGTGAGTGTATTACCATTATTATTTTCGAGAATATTTCAAGTACAGAAACGTAAGACTTGGTAAGAGGAGAGTTTAATTTTGGGCGGGTCGAGGGGCAGTGAAAAATGAAATTGAAGAAGAAAGAAAGTTAATTTTCGAAGCTAAGTGGGAAGCATGAGGACCCAGAGATGGGGGAGGCACAACAATATTAAATACTAAATAGAGGTGGTTTCTTCTTGCGAAGAGGCAAGTGGCAGCAATGCAGTTTCCCACTTTCCCAAAATGGGAATGAACTAAGAAGTAAGAAAACCAAATATTTAAAATATATATATGTAAACACAAATCATTAAAAGTGGTATTCGACCTATAAAAATGTGAAATGGCTTCGTGGAAAACATCATTATTTGCCTTGATATAATTCAAATGCTCCAACCAAGGTCACCTCTTTTGTTTTTTTTCCCTCCACTTTCGACGGCAATGTATATATTCCTTCATTTTCACCTCTCGTCTTCTTCCCCTCATATTTCTTTGTTTGCTTGTTTGTTTTCTCACCCTTAGCAAACCTCTCTCGAATTTAAATTTGTTTTGACTCTATTCCATCAGCCACATGTAGAGAGAATATAATTCCAAGTAGTTAAGAATATTGTGTGCTGTATTTTGGGGGGGGGGGGGACGTACGAAACGATTATTTTGAGGCTTCCAGAGTGGAGGCAGTAGCCGACAAGGGCAAGAAAATGTAATTTTGGAGTTAAGTAAAGTGAGGTTTGTGACGTCAAATTTTCTTCAAATGTTGGGAGCATAAACATAATGATATGTTTGATTTTGAAAGACTATACTGTGATTTTAAATCAACAAATGAAGACAAAATTCGTGGGTTATTGGTACGATCATATTGAATTGAAGGTCAAATGGGGCATTGATGTGCATTACATATGCAGAATCCTAGTTGATTTCTCGTGAAATCAATTTGCTAATTATATGATTTTAATTAATCAACCGTATTTAGACCCCAAAAAACAAATCAAACCCTGACACACACGCACACACACGTGTGTGTGTGTGTGTCTAGTGTATGTTCGTTTTCATAATTTGTATCAAGGTATTTTTCTTTTTATCATAATACAGATGTTTTGGCGCGTTGCGAGAATGATTTAAGCTTCCGTGACTCTAAATAAAGAGTTAATATATACCAGCTCATGTCCTTAATATAAGACTTCGTTTGACTTTTATTTTGATTCTAATTATAAGACCCCAATCCACTTTGCTTTTCACGTTTATGCATTTTTTTAAGATAGTCCCTCTAATAATAGTAACTATAACTAATAAACTTGATTAGCAAGGATATTTTAGGAAAGACAACACCTATTTATTACAAATAACTAACTTAACTTTTTTTGTTAATCTTCTCAAATTAATCAACTAGCTCTTATAATTAGGACTGGAGGTAGTAACATTTAGTATTTATAATTTATTCTCATTTTAATTTTAGTCTAACTTTTTTTTTTGCCAAGGTCCCCATAGTTTTAAGAAAAAATTGCAAATAAAGACCCCCAATATGTAAAATCACTATTTGGGATCCTGAATTTGGAAAATAGCAAATAAGAACCCGATCTCACTTTTGCAAATATGAAACCATGGTAAAATATCTAAAATGTCTCTCAGCCAAATGACAAGTTGACTATAGGAAATGACAAGTTCACTTTAACGAGTGACAATTTCAATAGACTAAATCACAACTTGACTGAGAGTATGCCAAATGACAAGTTGGCTATGGGAAATAACAAATTCACTTTAGCGAATGACAACTTCAATAAACTAAATCACAAATTAGCTGAGGAACATTTCAGACATTTCACTCGCATTTCATAGTTGCAAAAGTAGGACTCAGTCCTTATTTGTTATTTTTCAAATTCAAAATCTCAAATTGCAATTTTACATATTGGGGTCTTTATTTGTAATTTTTCCTAGTTTTGAATTAAACCATGATCCTTTGAGAATAAAACGGTCCTAGTTCTTATTAAAATATAAGAATTAGCATTTTAAATGAAAATAAACCTAAGATCAAAACTATAATAAATTGATACTTTGACAGATATCTATGAGAAAGGGGGGCAATATAATTAGCTTCGTAATTAATTTCTACACAACAATTCATGAGGCCCCAATATTTTAAGTTGCATTTATAGAATAATGTAAATTGTAAACATTAATCGATTCATGAACACGAGGTCAAAATCGATTCATTAACAGTGTGTTCATATGAGATTAATTTATTTCATCGATCTGCACTAGTACTGCACATGAATGTCACAGTATTATTTTTCCCCCCTAATCAAATGATGACACTTCAGGAACAAAAAGGCCATTTTAATTTCAGTTTCAAATAAAAAAATTGGAATGTCAAAATAGTTCACCAAAAAAAAAAGATCAAAGTGATTGATTCGTAAAAATTCAATGTGTTACTTTATCTTCTTCTTTTTTTTCGTGAATGTGTTATATTTATCTAGTTATAAGAGTTTCACATTTTTTTTAGCTAAAGTATATATTTGGTCCTTTAACTTTGTATAAGATTTCAATTTGGTCCATTAACTTTAAAAAATATACTTTTAGTCCTTTAACTCTAAATTTTTTTGAAAAAATAATGACATTAAAATCTTAAATGTTGATAAAATATTCTCAAATGCCAATATATTGAGTTTAATTTTTGAAACATCTATGATTATTACAAAAAATCATCATTAGAGCCTAATGATTTTAGGGTTAAAGGACCAAATGTATGCTTTTTAAAATTAAGAGACCAAATTAAAATCTTGTACAAAGTTAAAATACTAAATGTATACTTTAGCCTCAGCTCAAAAAAAAAAATGTATACTTTAGCCTTTCTTTTTCTGGCGGGCATAAGAGTTTCACATTTATGTTTCGAATTTTCACCTTAACCGTAAAATGATTTGCAATGGATCGATATTCCAACCTTTAACAATTAAAAAAAAAAAAGATGTGCTAATTTATTCAAACTAGTTACAAGAGTTTGTCACTATCTTTTTCAAATTAGATATTAACTATAAATTCATTTACCTGTAACTTATGTTCCATATTTCAACAAAAATATTAAAAAAAATTTCCCGATGCTAGCTTCCTTGTCAAATTAAATTTGGGTAACGTCAAATTTCAGAAGACGGACATCAAGCAAAATTATTGAAATTTTACATTGGGAAAATGACGCAGTGACCTTTAGGTCCTGATTGAACTTTCAAATCGTTTTGGCATCAAGCTGATATTAAATTGATCTATTGATCTCAAATACCGATATTTCCCAGTCAATATATTCTTAGCTTGAATTAAATATTAAAAAACACAAAAAGCAATCCTTTAAAAAGCTTAAATTATTATCCAGGTCAAAAGAAAATAAATTAGCACACATTATTTAAATATCATATGAAAAGAGTATTTAAAATTAAAATCTCAGTCACCTGGCTAGTTAAGATAATAAGAGTGTAGAATCATTGTTGAATTGCTAAATTAGTAAAGCCGTGACCACCTTATAAGGCTAATTCAAGTAATAATAAGTGAGTTATAGCATAAGCAATGTCTAAAAGCCAATACTCCTAATTAATAAAAATATGCATGTGGGCCATCCATAATTTCAATTAACTGAAATACAATTCATATTGTATTTTTCGTAAAAACGAAACCTATAATGCACCCAACTGATTTCTGATATGTATACCGGACACCAAAGACTCGAGGAGGGAGGTTAAGCACTTCATTAAACTTCCCCAAAACTAAAATAATTATAGTCGCTTGATTGGAAAAAATTATGAACCTTCTGGAAGTTTATTTTCTAAAACTATGATTGATTGAACCAATATATCTTTCTCAGTAGGATAGTATGCGTGTGTGTGCATGTGTGTGTGTGCCACTAGCAGCCTTAACACTACAAAAAAAATTGATTTTCATCAGTGACTGAAAGTGAAAAAGCCCCACTGAAAGTTTTTAGCAGTAACAGTCAAGTCATTGCTGAAGCGATTGTCGCTGAAACTTATTAGTGGCGACAAAAAGAGTCACCACTGAAAGTATAGTTTCAGCGACGACTTCTTTTAATGGTGACACAAAAGTTGCAATTAAAGACGCGTTCAGCAATGACAATTGAAAGTGTCATTGGAGAAAATAGGACCATCGTCTGTCGTCGTCATATCACTCGCCACCTTGACACGCCATATCACCAATTGGATAATATCACCATAAATATGGCCTTTTTATGGTTCAAACTCCTGACCTCCTCTTTCTGCATCCCTTCTTCTTGCCATTGAATTAGAATGAACTTGATAATAATAATTGTAAAATCAAATATATATATGATAATAATAAAATAATAAAATAGACTTTTAGTAGTGACTTTACCCTTTAGTAGCAATCAAAAATGTTGTCGCTAAAGGTATAGTTTTAGCAGTGACTTCTTTTAACGGTGACACAAAAGTTGTTGTTAAAGACGCTTTCAGCGACAACAATTGAAAGTGTCACCAGAAAAAATAGAACCATCGTCGGCTGCGGCCAAATCATTACCGGCCCATCGCCATGTCGTTCACCACCTCGACGTGCCATATCTCAATTGGATATTATCACTATTTCATGGTTCGAACTCCTGACCTCCTCTTTTTGTGTCCCTTCTTTTTACCATTGAATTGGAATGAATTTAGTAATGATTATTGTAAAATCAAATATATATAATAAAATATTAAAATGGATTTTTAATAGTGACTTTACCCTTTAGCGGTGATAAAAATATCGTCGCTAAAAGTGTCTTTCGAGGCTGTTATATTAAATATTGTTAAATAATAATACTATTATTAAATATTTATATTTAATTTTCTTATTTGATTAAAATATTTATTTATAATAACCATTTTTTATAAAAAAAATATTTGTTATATTTTTTATTTTTAATTATTTAAGATATTATATTATTTCTTTTAATATTTATATTTATAATTATGAAATATGAAAATAGTATATAAAAATAATAAAATTTAATTATAAATTTTATCATGATTATTTAACTGTCACTTACACATAATTATAATATCTCACTTTCATACACACACTCATTCCTTCATCTTCCCCTCTCTTATTCTCACACACACACCATATTATCTTTCTAACCCTCTCTTTCTCTCTCTCTAACATAACAAGGTGTAAAAATTCTTTATTTTATCACAACAAATCATATTAATGAACAAAATTATTGTTTAAATATGATTTTTTTTATAAAAAAGTTAAAATAATAATAAAAAGTTAAAATAGATTTTCAGCAGGGACAAAAAGTTGCCGTTGGAATTACCTTTTAGCAGTGACTGAAAACGTAACCAATAAAAGGTGCTTTCAGTGGTGATATATTGAGTAGCCACTAAAAGTTTAAAGCGAACTCTTTCATTTTGAATTCTTTTAATTCGAAATGAATCAAATATTTCCAAGTAGGATTCGAACCTACAACTAGTTGGTACCATTCTACTACTGAGCTACTGAGGAACAACAAGAAATTAGATATCATAAAATTCAATTCCTATTCTCAACCCATGACCAATATGAGCTAGAAGCTTCCTTTGTAACTCGCAGAACTTTGCCACTGAAAGTCTTACTTTTAAAAATTAACTTCAATGGTGATCCTAAAAAATCATTGCTAAAAGTCTACTTTCATTGGCAATATTTATAGTCGCCGCTGAAAGTAAGATTTTCAGAAAGACAAAAACGTAGCCGATTGTGAATCTAATTAAGTGATAATTACCTCAAGCAAAACATAAATTTTAACTATTGAAAAAGTTATTTGTTACTTTCAGCGGCGACTCTTAATGTCACTGCTGAAAATCTTTTCGTTTTTTTGCACCGTAACAAATAACTTTTTCAATAGTTAAAATTTATGTTTCACTTGAGGTAATTATCACTTAATTAGATTCACAATCGGCTACGTTTTTGTCTTTCTGATTTATTAAACTACATGTTTGCCCTTATTTAGTTATTTTAGATTACATCCTTCATTTGGAGCGCCCAAAAACCAAATGGCCTACTCTCTAATTTGAAGAACTCTCTCTCTCTCTCTCTCTCTCTCTCTATATATATATATATATATATATAACACTCTAAACAATCAGCTTTTCTCCCTGTTATCCTCAAGAATCACACGGTTAAAGTTCACTGAAAAATCAACCTTCACGCTTGAAGTAGATTTTTGTTAGCAATGTCTTTTTAATAATACAAACTTCTGTAAAGTTCAGCACCTCATAAAATTGTTTATTCGGCCTATATTATGATATTAATATTTAAAATATACAATATTTTTGGCCTATGTATACAGGTATATAATATTTGCTCCCCACCAGGTACCTGCAACTAAAGTTGCCCCGCTAAGTAAAATACTAAGAATAAGGAATTATTAATACACAAAGGTATAATGAAGTAATTTTATATATATATATATATATATATATATGACATTTAGTATGGCAAGCAAAAAAAAAAAAATTGTGTCTGGTAGTGAAACGATATCCACCAATAAAGATTCCTCCAAGACACCGCATAGTTTGCTTTTCATTCTCAGATCAATGATATGCGTTCATCCATCCCTGAGCTGCTCTTATAAATACCTGACTCACACTCCCCCACTTCGTACTCAACCACGCTTACTCCTTCCTAGATCATCTTCCCTCGCTCCTTCAGAAACAATTTCATGACTTTCGCAAACTTCACTACTCCCATCAAAAACTCCATTCCATGGCCAACAATGGCGGTTTCCGATGGCAGCAAAAAGGGTGGGTTTCCGTTGTTTCCGGGAAACAAGGGCTTCTTCAGAACTCAACGCAGTTTCCTACCAGACTTGACTGTCACTAATGTTGCCAGTCCATCGCCTCCGGTTGCTCCGCCGCCACTGACGACGCCAACTGAGAGATCGGAGACCACCGGCGATCGCCAGCATCCTGCATGGACTAGCATCCCTCAAGAGAGATGGGAAGGGGAACTCCACGTCCAAGGACGGATACCATCATGGCTGGTATGCACGCTTATATATACACATATATAGACACACACCCCTTAAACTGCCTGGTCATCTCTATCTCTTTCTCTCTCTCAAAAAACCATTCAACAGATATGTGCGCAGAAGAAATTCTAAATACTTAAAACTTTGAAGATGTCATGCAGTGAATTTTAAATTTTAATTAACCTGAGAATTTAGATCTATCGTCAAGGGGTACAAATGAAACGCATAGTGAAGAGAATCGTCCTTGTCATCATCAAGAAACCTTGTTTTCTCCTGTGGCTTTTATACGTTCAACAGAGTTGATAGTGATTCACGTAATACGTGGGAATCGCATCGATTTCCCGGCCAGTTAATTTGTCCTCATTCTGTGTCATCAGGGAAGCCGACAAAGTTTTCTCCTAAATAATTATATTAGTTTAGTTCTACAAGATCAAGCAAACTGTTAACATATACTTTCATATATTCCTTACTTATTCTTTTTCTGCAGATCGTCTTCAGTTGTGTTATTTTAACACTCCATGATCCGTATGATTCTTCATAATATATAAATTCTCAAAATAATACTTTCAGCAATTACTTTAATAGATAAGTTTTAAATATGATATTTTATTGTTTTAAATTAACACAAAAAATCAAAATGTAATTTTGACGAGTCACGTAATTAACGTAACATGCAAGGGCAACAATTTAAGAAAAATGATAGAAACTAAAGGGGTTACTTTGTCTTTTAAATTCATAATCATTGTATTGACAATACAGAAATAAACCTGTCCTTTTGGATGTATCTGTATTATTAATCGTATTAAAATAACATGCAGAAAGGAACGTACCTGAGGAATGGTCCAGGGTTGTGGCACATAGGGGACTACAACTTCAGGCACCTTTTTGACGGCTACGCCACTCTGGTCAAGCTTCAGTTTGACAATGGCCGGTTGGTCGCCGGCCACCGCCAAGTGGAATCCCAGGCCTATCGAGCTGCTAAAAAGAACCAAAAGCTTTGTTATCGTGAATTCTCCGAAGTCCCAAAGACTGACAATTTCTTAGCCTACGTGGGTGAGCTTGCTAATCTCTTCTCAGGCGCTTCGCTCACAGATAACGCAAACACCGGCGTCGTGAAGCTCGGTGACGGACGTGTGGTTTGCCTGACGGAGACCCAGAAAGGTTCCATCGTGATAGACCCAAACACATTGGAGACGCTGGGGAGATTTGATTACAGTGACACTCTGGGGGGTTTGATCCACTCAGCACACCCTATTGTGACCGACGAAGAATTCCTGACGTTACTACCAGACCTGATTAACCCTGGGTATCTGGTGGCGAGGATGGAAGCCGGGTCGAATGAACGGAAAGTGATAGGACGGGTTAATTGTCGGGGCGGACCGGCACCAGGTTGGGTCCACTCGTTTCCGGTGACTGAGCACTACGTTATTGTGCCTGAAATGCCACTGAGATACTGTGCCCAGAATTTGCTGAGAGCTGAACCCACGCCATTGTACAAGTTCGAGTGGCACCCTAAATCCAAAGCTTTTATTCATGTTATGTGCAGGACTAGTGGAAAAATAGTAAGTTGATTATGTGTGTGTGTGTGTGTGTGTATAAATTGTCTGTTTCATCTAGTTTCATGGTGAAGGATTAGTTCTCACAGTGCATTGATGTTGATGACGACTTGGAAGGTGACAAGCGTAGAAGTGCCATTGTTCGTGACGTTCCATTTCATAAATGCATACGAAGAAGAAGATGAAGATGGAAGAGTGAGGGGCATTATTGCAGATTGCTGTGAGCATAACTCTGACACCGCCATTCTCGACAGGCTCAGGCTTCAGAACCTCCGCTCCTTCATCGGCCAAGATGTACTGCCGGATGCCAGGTGTGTCTGTGTGTCTCTAAATAAAGATATATATTGATTTAATACACACACACACACACACACACATATATGTGAGATTGTATTAAAGGAGAGGGATTTGAAATGACAGGGTAGGAAGGTTCAGAATACCTCTGGACGGGAGTGAATATGGGACATTAGAGGCAGCATTAGAGGCAGATGAGCACGGGAGAGGAATGGACATGTGCAGTATCAACCCTAATTATTTGGGCAAGAAATACAGATATGCTTACGCGTGTGGAGCCAAGCGCCCTTGTAACTTCCCCAACACCCTCACCAAGGTTGGTTTGCTTCTGTACTGTTTGATTTATTAAGGTGAGCACGCTCATGAGTTATAGCAACAGAATATGTAACAAATAACTAATGCAGCTTGACTTCGTGGAGAAGAAGGCAAAGAATTGGTACGAGGAAGGCGCTGTTCCGTCAGAACCCTTCTTCGTGGCTCGACCTGGAGCTACAGAAGAAGACGATGGTAACATCCTCGACAGCGATCGTCGTGTTTCTAATATTTATGTCTTAGATTGTGAATATATAACCTCTAACATCATGAATGAAATAAACCATGGCAGGCGTGGTTGTCTCCATTGTAAGTGGAAGAAACGGAGAGGGATATGCGTTGTTGTTAGATGGTTCCAGCTTTGAAGAGATTGCCAGGGCCAAGTTCCCTTACGCACTGCCATACGGACTGCATGGATGCTGGGTTCCTTCCTAGTAAACACTGAACCCTTCAACTTCCTCAAAGTCCTATATATAACACAATATGAATGCGCCAAGATCACTCCCACCTCCACGCTTCAATCTATGTATTGTGTAGCTGTGACCATAATGACTAGCATATGCTTAAATTAAGTGTGTACGATACAAGTGGCGATTAGGGATTCTTCTTCCCCATATAGGATAGCACTTTCTTACCACGTACCCTGTGTCATTATGGTGTCTCGGGGTATAAAAATCATGTACGCATGTGTTATATATTTTATCTTCCCCTAGAAGAATGTAATCAGAAATATGAAAGGAAGGTTGTCACTGCATGCTCAACTAGGCTCAACAGATGCCATATGGGATGTTTGGACTTCAAATAAAGAGTTAAGAAACCTTTCCAAACATAATAATCCCCACATACAATAATGGTTTGATATAAGCATCGACGGACCATTCTCCCGACTCCAGCAACGGATAGAATCGCACCGGTTGGCTTGATTAATTTTCATATGAATATATACACATCATACCTACCAAACAGGTGATCGACATTACTGAAAATATCTTAGCTTCTCGGTTTACCGATTGACAAATACAGACATTAATTATTCTTTAAAACATTTAATATATTTGGTCGACAATGCCACGACACATTTCGCAAACATCTTCAAGCAAACGAAACAGTGGACTGAAATCCAAGCAGCCAGCGGCAAAGAAAAAGTGGCTGAATATAATGAAATGCATAAAGAATGAAGAATAACATTTATTAATATATTATCATATAAACAACATTTTGTCATTCAAGATCACAATTGCTCAGTCTGAGCTTTAACTCAGTTGTGAGGTCCTGGGAAAGAATAACCAATGGCCCCCTCCCCCACCACAAAATGACCACCAAAAAAATGTGGAAGCCAACCAAAAAAAAAAGAAAAAGAAATTAAGGAGCATGCATGTGAGATCCCCGCATAAAGCAAGAACTCAAGAGAGTACCTAATGGTTTGCTAATGAAACATGTATGATTTCCCAATGTCAAAACTTGACTGAGTTGAGCAGCTTTAAAAAGCTAAGAGATGGCTATTTCTGGTCTGTATAAACAGCATCAACATCATCAAGCTCAAGTAACTTGCTCATAAGTTCCTTGTTCAATTCCATAGCCTCGTCATCTACCTGAAAACCAACAATAATTGAATGGTCAGCTTCTTTCTTCATTTCTTTCTGGAGAAGGAATAGGTAAACAAAAATTTCAAGGGGTAGATTTTACTTCAAAGTTAAATAGAGATACAGAAGACCATAAAATAATGGTTCAAATGAAAAAAAGAAAAAAAGGGAAAAAAATCCTTATTATATAGTTGATAAGACTAACAGTCTCGGTTCTTTTTTTATTAATGACTACTAGTTAGCCAGTTTTCATGTACGAAGGGAAAGCTGCTGGAGCTCTCCACAGCCACTTATCCCAAATGGATCGGTCCAATATTTATTGATATAGTTTTTCCCTCTGGGTTACTGAACGGTTCTTTATAATTTCAATAATTTGTAGTACCGCTAACAACATAAATTTGTAGCAAATTCGAAGTTAATAATCTTTATTATAGAAATCAGCCTGAGCAGAAAACACAATAGGGCTTGTGACTCAAAATGGAAAAAAAGTAATTAACTGATAGCAAGTCTATTATGTAGCCCCCAAGAAAGCTTCTTAAAAGACGATGCACTGGAAAATAGATCAAAGGGCAAAGGATAAAAGCGAAACTAAACCCAAAGGAAACAAATAGCGTATGCACTGAGACAAACCTCAATGGTGGTAATCGGTAGAAGCTCAGATCCGTTATCAGGCTCAAAATTTAGGCCTTCCTCTCGCAATCTTGATAGTATAGCTGAGTAGTTCTCTGATGAGCCCACAATTTTATAATACCTGTCAGGAGAAACAAACATTGCATCATGCATTCTTGGAGATCCAAATTTCACTGATCTCCAGTTGTATACCAAAAAAACAGCAGCGGCTATATCCCAACCACTGAAATAGGAATAGTCATAAAAAGGAGAGGGCCTACAATCTACATAGTCAACAGTCAACATATATCATGTCTTAGAGATCTTCAGATCAGCTATTGACTTGTTCAGTTTTTCCTCAGTCAATCAACAAATTCGTGCTATGCCGTTACTCATAAATATGAGATGAGAATACCCATAAACCATAGGGAGTGGATAAGAAATCATTGATTCACAAGCGAAAACATGGAGTTTCAAGGCAGCCTACCTGCCTCTATCTCCATGCATCTTAAATTTCATTATCCGTCATTTAATGAGACTAGACAGCTTTTTCTTCACTAAATGGAAGAAAAAATTTCTAAGCTGATAGGTGCAATCTCCAGAAGTGTAGATGTAAACGTCACTTGTACTTGGGTTGAAAATTCAATAACCTAAATGTCTGACCTCAGCATGGCTGATGTCTCTAGCAGTCTAGCTCCAAGTCCATGAGTTTGACCTACCATCTTCCAGGCAGAGCGGAGAACCCAGAAGAGAATATAAGAGCAGCTTATCTATATATTGCCCGGAATCACTAACAAGGATTACCTGTCCAACCTATCTTCCTCAGTATCATCTTCAGAAGTTGGAGGTTCAATCACATCCTCAGCCCCAGCATCTAAAGCAATCGCAAGGAGCTGATCTTTGTCAGCATCAGTGACTTTTATACTCACCACCCGAGCACGTTTAAACTTGAACATGACAGATCCAGAATCTGCCATCTTTCCTCCATAGTCCTTCACCACTTCTCTAATCTTTGCCACTGAACGATTTATTTTATCAGTAGAGACTTCAACTACCATACTAACTCCACCATAACCATATACCTGAAGCATAAAAGAAGCAAGTCACGAGGTTAAATAACATTCCCTGTATAAAATCACCAAATGCAAACCCCCTAACACCAAATCATGAATAATTTTAATAACCTCATATATTTTCTCAATGTATGTTTCTTGTCCCTTCTCAGAAGCTTTTTTGATGTTGCGCTCAACAATATCTTTTGGCACATCAAGTTCCTTGGCTTTCTCAAGTACAGCAGCCAAAACTGAATTTGATGTTGGATTTGGACCACCTTTCTTCACCCTGGCATTCAGTATGATGAAAATTGTGCCGAGTGGTATCCAAATCAATAAAGTAAATTAGGACACTGCAGAACCCTCTAGTTAGAACTTGAAACCATTATAAACTACTCACCCTGATCCTAATTATATGGTATAGTTAACTAACTTCACGGTTCTTAAGGAATGGTAGGTAATATCCTTAGACTTGTAGGAAAATATGTAACTTTTCAATTTTACCCTTCGATGATATAAATAACTACAACACAGTATTTCTAGAAATTAAAAAGCATGCTAATAATAACTTTGTTCAATTAACGAAGCACAATATGGGGAAAAAAATTAACTACTACATCTTTGCCTTATCATTAGGACCAAATAGGGTTTTAGAACCTTGCCCTATAATTAGGATGGAAGGGAGTACATAATAAATGTTGATCTACTGACAGAAAGGGTCCTGCACACAGTTAAGCAAAATCTAAAGAAGATAAAAAGATGACCAAATAAGCTACTTTACATCTATATGTACATTGCTTAGACCTGGCTGTTTAATGAAGAATGATTTGATAAATACCTCACTCATAAAATTTTTGCGCCTATAACAACATAATAAAGTTCACCATCTTGGCCAACTGAACCACATGTGAGTTGAAGAATGACTTACGCAGACACAACTTCCTTTCCAATCCGTGAATATAACTTTGCTTTCTTAGCATCTTGAGCTTCCTGCATACAAGGCAAATATGGTATTTCGTAAGTAGAAGATTTCAAAGAATGTTTTTGCAGATTAGCAGATCAAAATCACAGAAAAGTGTGCACTAAGCGCCAACTGCATCCTAAAAAAAGAAAATTAAGGGCACAAAGCAGCCATAAGTACATTTCCCGGAATAATTACAATCACTTATTCTTCCATTACAAAGTTCACCACTTTTATATGATTATTCGTCGAAAGTTACACAAATATCTTTATTTTTCCCCTCTTATGATGAACACAAATTCAGTTAACCAAGACCTAAGGGAGAAAATCACATATTTTTCTAATACAATACAATACAGTGAATCCCCCCCCGCGGGGGGGGGGGGGGATAAATTGTAAGACCAGGCCTCCAGCCTCCCTTGAAGCGTTATGAAAACTTCAACGATGTCATTTGTCTGAATTATCTTTTTTGGTGAACGAATCTACGACGAAAGAATTATTTAAGAATTAAGACAGTAAAATTGTGGCTTCAAGTAATACATAATGTCATAGGATTTTTATCAAACACATAGCGTACACAGAAAAAACGGGTCAGGTATGGCCAGCTTATTCCAAAATGAGTCAAGACGAAGAGGAAGCCAGAAAAGTATTTGCTAACTTTGCGGTGGAGACATCTATAATCAGCTGAATAAGCGGAACATCAAGTCGTAGGAGTAGGAGGAGTTTCTCCACTCATAAAAATGCGTTTGAGGCCAGGGGTAGGCATAGACAGAGAGATTAGAGCGACCTTTCTGCCAGCAATTTTGCTGGAACGTCTGCCCATACAGACGGGAGGGAATGTCCATATCGTTCTAGATTGAAAGTTGTTATTACAATTCACTTCTTGGATCGCATCCACCGATGACAAAGAAGATGCAGACGATAAACCTCTGCTCAGCAAATTAGTCCCTGAATCACAAAGGTCTCTAAATATGTTTCGGGAATCGCCATCTAATACAAAAAGCTCAGAGAAGAAGAGGCGCAGAGAATACTGTGCAGAAAGAAGGCATTGTTGCGTCTGGACAAGACGCCAATTGAGAAGCTGTGAAGCACCGCTCCAATTGCTCTCATGGTAAGGGATGAACCAAATTTATTTCCCGCCCTGGAAGGTCGTTGCTTAATCCCTGCGATTCAACAGAAAGCGGGACTGTGGGTGGGTGCAAGCGCCGTTCAAATTTATGCAAGATTTTGCTTACTTTCGTTTTGTAATTTTTATATTCGAGTTCTTTCACTTTATCAAGAGAAAATGACAGCCTCACTCTCAGCTGCCCCGGCGAACAATGGCTTAGCGCATTGTCGATTATTTCTTCTTTTTTTCCAAAAAAAAAAAAAAAATCCACATGGAAGGAATTTATGCTAATGTACAAGATGGCTGACCCCAAATTAGAAGAAAACTAGACAAATGGGGATTAAATCCAGACAACTGATGGTCCATTTTTTTTATTTTTTTTCTTTCTACCTTTTTTTTTTTGGTTCAGATTCTCCAGCTTCTTGTGATTAGATGGTGCCAAACCATGCATGCAAACTACAGATTAGAAATTGAGAACCCCCAGAAGATTTTGGCTAATGCCCGGAACAAAATAACCTAAATCCATGAGTAAACTGGAAATGAAGCGGATAATCATCTCAAACCTTCGTAAAGCCCTTGTCCCTAGAGCCGGTAATATGGGTTGAACCCGCGGGTCCAACCCGCCAACCCGCCACTACCTTGAAAAACATAACCCGCACCGCCATAACCCTAACCCGTGGTGGGTTGGCCCGCCAACCCGCGGGCCAACCCGCGGGTTAACCCACCTATTTTTTTTTTATAAAAAAAATAGATAACAAAGACAAAAGTAAAGCAAATTTTTACTTCAAACTTTATTGTCATTAGAAATAATTAGATAAAGAAGATTATTCAGTATTGCTCATTGGTTTCATTGAAAAAAAATGTGTGAACTTGTGTATTATCATGTTGGAAAATTGGACAATCATATACTATTTGTATTTTATTGTGTTGTAATTTTTATTTGGATGCTTATAATATTTTATATCATTTCTAGTATTTTTATTTTGTATTATATATAATTGCTAACATTTAAAAAAATAAGAAAAATTTTAAAAAAAAGGCAAGAAAAAAAAAATAAAAATTCTGGCGGGTTGGTGGGTTGGCCCGCCAACCCACCTTGGCGGGTTAGGGTTGGCAAAATGCCAATCCGCCAGAAAACGGGCCTTTTGAACCCGCACCGTATAACCCACAACCCGCCACGGGCCAACCCGCAACCCGCGGGTTGGCCCGTTTTACCAGCTCTACTTGTCCCTGTATGTTCTATTGGGTTGGTGGTGAACTGAAGCTGGTAAAGGGCCACTGCGATGGTGGAGGTGCCAGCTTCAGGTGTGCTTGTTTGGGCTTATGGAGTTGAATGACCCAGATGGACATTGATGAGTCCTTTTCAGTTTTTTTTTTTTTTACTTGAATAACGGTGAGGCTTAACTATTTGAAAATTCAAAATTCATAACATTACATCCCATCAAGGTGCTGCTGGATCTGTGCGATGATGGCTTGATTAATAATTTAGAATCAGAACTCAGAATGCCCTCACATGCAGAGAAAGACGTCAATCGTTAAGAAGTCACTTCAGCGTGAGGTATCGAAGTCAAATACTTCCTGAATTAAGCGTGGCAGTGAAATATCGTACTGACGCCTCTAAGTCTCTAATCATCGTCATCCATATAGTCTAGTTAACACTTTCACCCTCATACAGCTTTACATGACATATACACATGAACCTACATCGTTATCTACTAAAATAGATTTCACATATACCATGATCCAACATGTTCATTCATGTGACTGGAAACGCAGTTAAGGCACCCAAGTATAGAACAGCTCATAATGCGCGCGCACACTCGAGTACTCTAACTATCTAAGAGCTTTAACACAACCTTCACGTGTTGAAAAAAGGCCATGGAATCCACCTTCTAAGTAAGCAGTGCGAAGCGCCAAGAGAAGAAAGCGCAAGGTATCTGCTTCGCCGCCTTAGGCAGAATGACTCAACGAAATTGAAATGAACTATGCAAAAAGGTACCCATCATTTTTTCCTTATCCTTTTACCCTTTGAGAATTCATCTCCAATGCAACTCGCAGAATCTGCTAATATTGTCTTGCGTGGTGGCTGGGATCCACATTCTAAGTCCTTTATCAAGCACAATATATCTCAGTGACTTGCACCTGACAACCGTGTGCTCTAGATCATCTGCACACATGTTGTAGCAAGAAGCTAAAACTAGAACTTCCAAACTTCCATGGTTGGCAAAAGCACGAATGCCAGCTCCGGTTATCAATTCGCATCCTGTGAAATCGACGGCCAACAAGTTCTTGCTGTTCTCTGCCAGTGCAATCACTGTTCCATCTGATACGTTAACCATCCACAACAGATTCAACTTCCTTAGAGTTTGGATTTCCGCTATTGCAGAGCATCCTGTGTCTGTCACCTTAGGCCCACATTCTGCTAAGTTTAGCTCCTCCAAATGATGACTTTTCTGCAGAAGACACACGCCGGAGTCCGTGATTCGATCGCATTCTGCCAGAATCAACTTTTTCAGGGACTTAGATGAAGATCCCGATGCTAAATATGTTAACCCACGATCCGTGATCAGGGAACAGCCTTGCAGATTCAGAACAGTAATGCATGTCGCCCCAGAAATTGCTTCGAGGGCTTCGTCCGTAATTAAATTGCACCAACCCAAGTCCAAATGCCCCAGATGCTTCGCTGAATTACAAATTGAAATAACTCCGTCGTTCCCAATGCTCCTTCTTCTCCTGAGCAGAACTTCGGACAACCCGCTACACCCAGCGGCCAAAGCGCGCGCACCGTCGTCTCCGACGTATTTGAAACACGATGGTTCGTCCGAATAATCAGTAATTCCGTGTTGCTTTAAAATTGAGATTAATTACCTCGAGTCTGGGGCAAGATTGGGCTAAAATTTGTAGGTGATGGTCGGTGACTAACTTTGAAGATTCGAATTTGCGAAGATTAGGGAATCTGGGCAAGATGGTCGGCAGTGAGTCGGGTTCAAGTATCCGTAAGGAGGAACGGGTCAGACCTTCCAGACGCGGCCAGTGCTTGCAGACTTGGGAAAAGGACTTCCTGTCGTTTCCGTCACAAACCCATTTCAGCATCAAACCTAATTCGTCGTCACCCAAAGGAGACATCAGCCGCCTGCGTTCTTCGGCCACCGATCCCTTCCGCACAGAAGCTTGCTGTAAAATAAAAATATATGACCTTTTTTCGAGTGAAAAAATATATGACTTCTATGGACATGGCTAATTAAAAACAAGACGGTCAAAACACACACCATATGAATCAACGAGAAACTATTATAACCCTGCAGGAATGCCTGGGGTTAAGGAAAGCAATTTTTTTTTAAAATCATTTTTAGGCCAATTAAATTTATAATTTAGAATGTGGCGATATAGTATACTTGTGATTTATGATTTTACTTTTGGTGAATGTACATGAACGTTTGGAAGCAAAAAAACAGATATAGGTAATACAGAAATGAAAAAAAGAAAGAAAAAAAAAATCTCTCCATTGTTATGTTGTTAGCGTGCATTCGATGCCAAGGGGGAAAAGCGAATAAGCGATGACGTGTTTATGTTTAATGACAAAACTTTCAGTTGAAGGAAAGGTTAAAGTGCAGATATTGCCATTTAACTTCATGAAAAAACTTGATGTTTATCTTGAGAGCAGGGGACCCGCGATAATGATCGTGATAATCATGATTATATAATCAACCACTGCAATTCAACTAGCCAGCTCGGTTCATATGTACCGTAGAAAAAAAATTGGCTAAAAGCAATATAAAGCAGTACAAATCATACGGGCTTAAAACATGTTTGGTGGGAATCTTGGATTTTCCGAAAGCAAAAGTGATAAAGATGATTATGATAATGCGTGTTTCCAAGCTATAGCGCATTAACCAATTAACCTAATAAATTTACCAAAAAATAAATAAATAAATAAAGATACGATTGGGCACGTCATTTGATATCTGTATGGTAGATGAATTGTCTTTCTGATGAATGAGATATTTGCGCACACCTGAAGCCATTAACATTCACACTCCACCTAATTTCCTTACCATTCTCCGGTACTGCTGCGTATATATGTGTATTGCCCACCTAATGGGCAAAAACTCTGCATATGATACAAGGTACTAATCGCTAGAAAATTGTTAATTTCTGTAATTAAACTCACTTTAAGGTCTGTGTAAATGCCTTTCTTCACTCTTGAACTTGAACGCTATAAGCTTGTCATAACTTTTTCCCACTCAAGACTGAATATTACGTGAGGATATTAGCAGCAGTAATTCAACTAGTGTAAAGGGAATTTCTTTGCGTTGAAGTACAGTGCGGATATAATTTCATATGTTTTATCGGGGGAAATATAACATAGCTAGAATTATTTTAAATTGTATCACGTGATGAATAAAACCATTTTCTAAGATAAAGACGGCAGCCCGTTGTCCTTGGCGCACCCAACTTATTTCTCCTCATCAACAAGCTAAGGAGTCGTTTTAAATTAAAGCATATAGTGTTTTTATTTAAGTATGCATTTTCAATTTTCTGCGCTGTCATTTAGGATGAGTATCGTCGTATACGTACTTACCGATGAGGAAACAACGGGTTAAAAAGTAGAGTATGTGCAAGTTCGTGGCCGTTATGTAAAACATAATAAATGATTTTCTTCACAAGTTAATTTTTATTGCGAATTACTTTTGTTACGGAGGCAACAGAGGGGTTGATTTCCCTTCTACATTTGCCCTCTTGCTTGGTGAAACAGAAGATTAATTGATGAGTTACTGATACAAAAGAATTTCAGGCCAAAAAAAATAATGCAAAATAACGGGTCTTTGCAAATATTAAAAATTGATCATCCTTCACATCTTCAGTCCTGCAATTTAGGAGCATCGATTTGTCTCGGTAGAGCGAGAGTGATATATGGGTGGGTGGGTGTTTCAAGTTACATACTACACACATACATGAATACATGATTAAATTAAGGAGGTGATTCACTGAACATGTCTGGTTCCTGAAGAAAAACGAGCCAGCGTAGTTAAGGAGCTTAACTGAGGAGGCCATTAGCAGATTATGCTCTTTAGTACTACTTCTAGTCCTATTTATAATAACTAATTAACTAATTTAAAGAGATTAAGAAAATAAGTTAAGTTAGTTATTTGTAATAAATAAATATTGTCTTTCTTAAAATATCCTTACTAATCAAGTATTTTGGCTAAAACTATTATTGTTAGAAGAACTATCTTTAGAAAAATGTATAAATTAGATTAAGATCTTATAGTTATTATTAAAATAAGAATCAAATAAAGTCTTATATTAAAAATAAGAGATACTATTAAATAGACGCATAGAATGACTGATAAATAAAATCAGCAAAATGACTAAGGAGAGGAGAGGAGAGGAGAGGGCGACAAAAATGGGGCGATGGGGTGGGCACATGAAAGGTCCCCACCAGCCGCCCTATCTCCAGCGCATCTCACTCGTTGTATGACGCGCCCTCCTTTGTCCACTTTTCTTTTCCATGTCTCGAATCTGAACAATAACAAAACGTTCCCACTAAAAACTATTCCTCCGATCCTAATTATAAGACCCAATTAATTTATTTGAGGAGATTAAGGAAGTAAGTTAAGTTAGTTATTTATAATAAATAAGTGTTGTTATTCCTAAAATATCCTTGCTAATTAAGTATATTAGCTAAAACTATCATTATTAGAAGGATTATCTTGGAAAAAATGCATAAATATAAAAGAGAAAATGGATTGGGTCTTATAATTATGACCAAATAAAAAGTCAAATTGGGTCTTATAATAAGGACCGGAGGAGTATTATTTAACATAATTTATATAAGAGTTAGTTTAATTTTTATTTTTGTCATAAATAGAAAACTGCAGTTTATTTTGTTTCTCATACTTATTTATTTTTTAAGATAATAATAATAATAATAATTATAGCTAATACACTTGATTGATAAGGATATTTTAAAAAAGACGATACTTATTTATTATAAATAACTAACTTAATTAATTTTTTTTAATCTCGTCAAATTTGTTAACTAATCCTTATGCATAGGTAGTAATACCTATTATTAATTTATTATAGTTGTTATATTTTATATAATAATTTCCTGTATTCTCTGCATCATGCTTTTGCATGAGTCACTGCACCACTCGATTAATGTTCCAAGCAGGGTCGAGTGAATATAATATTTTTTTCCCATTGTTTGTTATTTTCATTGACAATACCAACTAATAAAATATAGGTGGGTTACCTTAATGGGTGTGAGGGATATACGAGGTCTGTGTTGCGGTCACTGTTTTTTTTAAATCCCTTTCTTTTCCCCTTTTGGAGGAGTGAGAGGTAATATATTTTTCGTTTCATAATATGTCGTCATGTGCGCACGTAAACATACGGCCATGTATTTGAACAATAAACCAGAAGAAACTTCAGTAGTAATCTGACCCCAGTGATATATTATACATTCATTCCCGTTAAAATAGTAGTATATTAAAAGTAATCTCTTCTTTTTTGGTACTAGATGGTTTAATTAAGCGATAATCAAGAAGCTTCGGTATTTGATTTATTCAAATTAGAATACTTGTAACCCTTTTAAATCACAGTCACATCAAATTATACTATAGTACTGTTGGTCGTAGCAACAATCCCAAATGTGGTTGTTGCTTCATCCTAAACTTTATTTCAAAGAAGGAAACGACATACGAAATAGAGCAGGGTGGAAGAAGCTGTGTACTGCCGACCAAAGCCGACACCCTGTGATCGCTTCATTTTTGACTTTGTCGCTTGTTGTAAGCTTAGATTTTCAGCACTGTGTATAAGGTAATACTTTCTATCTTTAATAAAGAGATTTAAAAAGTTAGTTATTTATTATAAATAGGTATTATTTTTTAAAAAAATATTCTTATTAATCATATATATTAGTTAAAATTACTACTTGATGAAACCTTAAACAGGTATACGTATTATAGAAAATGTTTTAAAATAAATAAATATAAAAAATAAAATAAAAAAAGATCTTATATTTAGTACTAAGTTGAAAATTTAACGATCCTTGTGTTAAGGGCAGGCGGTAGTAAAAGACAACAAAACTGTGCAAAGGGAAATAAATAAAACGCACATTCACGAGTACTCAATTTATTCGCCATCCATCGATAATTTTAGAAATTGAAACCTCTGCCCGCCTCCAAACACGGGACGGTGGCCATTTCACGATAGAAAGCGGGGGATTAAAATCTAGTGGTTGTTATTTTTTGTCTTAAAAATCATAAAATTAAAATACAAAACTGCCCTATTTCATGGTTGAAAAACACCATAATGACTCTTGTTTTATCTGCATGCCGATAGTAAAAAAGTTACTTGTCAAAGAATACCCAAAAGAAAGAAAAGAAAAAGAGAGAGATGTCCAAAGAGGGGCAGGAGACGTGATTTAACCAGCATAGCTGAGACAAGAGGACGAAGTAAAATAATAGTTCAATCCATCTTATAAATACGAAATATTTGTCTATTTCACTTCCCTGCTATTTTCATTCCGTGTAATCAAGAAACATAGTACAGTTAGTTAATTTACCCTCTTTATTTCTCATCTGTCTATGCAAGCCAGCGTCCGCATAAAATAATTCTTAAAATAAAATGTATCTCCCTAGTCAGATATTTTTAATTTTGCTGACATTTTTATATTTCATTTCATATCCCAGCCACAAGAAAATTTTTTTCTCCGAGACTCAAAAAGAGGACCCCCCCCCCCCCCCCACAAATCCACGAGAGAAGATATAGCGCCTTGCGGCAAGAAAAATAAGCTTTACAGATATTTTTTAATTTCTTAAAATATGAGCATATATACCCACAACGACATGTATAAAGCTGCCATTGACCTTCCCAAAACAACGTCGCATTCATCAGGCATTCAAATTCTCGCGATTTACACATACATGCTTTTACAAGGTCCAACAACTTTTAAATAATTACGTTAGTTGCTATCCTAATTTAATTTTGACCCCCCAAGATGCTGCTCTACTGTAATTGAATCATTCAATCCCTTACCTAAATTATGTGACTCTTGCGTGTTTCACAGCTGTGTAATTTACATCCTCTGCCCACTGGTTTCCATATCATCCCTGGACCCCCCCCACATGCTATAAATATTTATTTATTAATTAATATTCATATTAATCCATGGTGTTTGTTCGGAGCACCGCAAACAACCATTTTATACTTTTATACGTTCTGTCGTGTCCACACATATTACGACGCGCCTCACTGATTTTTCGGTAAATTTAAATAAGAAAGATATAAATTTAGGTCCCCACCATAAACTTTAACGTCAAATAACTTAATCTTTGTATTTTTTTTTTTTCAAACCAGAAGTAGTTCAATTCCTGTAGTTTTGCTTATCATTTCTTTGAATAGCATTTTACTAATTTGATATATTTGACCTGTATTGGGCAATCCCTTCGTTTACTCTAAGTTTTTGTCATGTTGTTTATTATTTGTTAAATTTAATAATAGGTGACTCAAAGTTTCTCGAATTTTGTACAAATTGCATGGCCTCGCTTATGGATGTATCAAAACGTATCAATCTTTATTTTCTTTTTTTGCTATTATTTCTTGCACTGGTCCTTATCAGTGTCATGACGATTATATTAATCCATTTGTCAATTTTAGTGCAGGGGTCAATTGAGAGGGAGAAAACCATTTTTTGATATTTAATTTAAATCCCACCTAAAATACGTGAGAAGAAAATAAAAGAATAAAGATCCCTGCACTTGCTTGTGAATAAGTGAGCGTGCCTATAGCTTGTGAATAAGGCACTTCCTCGAAAAAGAAAAGCATATCCTATGAATTGTATACTTTATACTACATCTAGTGATTAAACGCCACTCAATCAATTAATTCAGACAGATTTAAAAAAATTATTAAATTATTTTAAAGTATTTATATTTATTGCTTTTTAAACTAATTTGCTTCACTTATAAATTGATATATAATCTAATAATCTATTACCTATAGTCCTTAATAGAAGAGCTCGTTTAACTTTTATTTTTGTCTTAAATATAAGATCTCAATTCACCTTGTCTATCACATTTATCTATTTTTTCCTCAAAGTAACCGTTCTAATAATAGTAGTTCTAACCAGTACATTTAATTAGAAATGATATTTTAGGAAAAACAACACCTATTTATTACAAATAATTAATTTAATTAGTTTTCTTAATCGATTCAAATTAGTCAACTAGCTCTTATATTAAGGATCAGAGGTAGTACTTAATTATAATATATGTCACGTGATCGTTAGTTATTTGTAATAAATAAGTGTTATCTTTCATAAAATATCCTTACTAATCAAATGTATTGACTAGAATTATTATTATTATAAGGACTGCATTAAAAAAATGAATAAATATGAGAGATAAAGTGGATTAAAATCTTATATTTAGAATTAAAATAAAAGTCAAATGAACTCTTTTATTAAGGATCGGAAGTAGTAATTTAGTAACTTTCTTACTATCTCTAAATTAATTAACTAGATATAATATTAAAGAGCGGAATTAGTACTACCTCCAGTCCTAAATATAAAAGCCAGTTAACTAATTTGAGTAGATTAAGGAAATAAATTAAGTTAGTTGTTTGTAATAAATATATGTTATCTTTCCTAAAATATCCTTGCTAATCAAGTATATTGCCTAGAACTATTATTATTAAAAAGATTACATTGAAAAAAAAGTATAAATATGAAAGACAAAGGGAATTGGAGTCTTATAATTATGATTAAAATAAAAGTCAAATAAAATCTTATATTAAGGAGGTAGTATTTCTTATCGTTTTATAAATGCCAACTGCAATTCCGTTAAATTTAGTTTCTCTTTTTTTTTTAACTCCATGCCAATTCAAGAAGTAATTCTAAGATTCTGAATTGTGGAAGTGATTTTTTTTTTTGACCAGCAATTGTGGAAGTGATTTATAGTTGATAATAATAACCGAACAAAAATAAAATTCAAATACACTGTCCACCGTAATATTATTGGTTGAGGGCAGAATTCCTTGTAGGATATACTTTATATATACTACATCTTACGGAGACTAATTTCGTGAAAAGAAAACTCCTTACGAGTTTCGGAGATAGGATAGAGAGACAGAAGGAAAGAAAGTAATGAAGGGTGAAAAATCTCACTAATCCAAGAATGTTCTCTCGCTCTAACCATTAACCGTGTTTGTAATGTGTATGTAGTTTCTATTGCTTGACTTTCTCCTCCATTCTCCCTCCTCCTTTCCTTTCTCCCGGCGATGGCTCACCTCTTCCGAGACCTATCATTGGGCCACTCCAAGAGAGAGGCATCACCACCGACAATCACCGTCAGTAAATCAGCCATGGTCGCCGATGACCTTCCCTCGCCGCTGGGTCAGCTTGCCTCTAAGCTCACTGATGCCGAACTCAGGCTAACCGCTTTCGAGATCTTCGTCGCTGCTTGCCGCACTTCCTCCGGTAAGCCACTCAGCAACGGTTCTAACTCGTCCACTAACCATTCCGACTCTCCGAGCCACCACTCCACCAACTCCCCGAACTCCTCTGCCTTGCAGCGATCTCTAACTTCCACCGCCGCCAGCAAGGTCAAGAAGGCATTCGGCTTAAAATCACCTGGCTCGGGATCCAAGAAGAGCCCTGGCTCCGCCTCGAGTCCGGGCTCAGGTCAGCAGAAGTCTAAGCGACCATTGACGGTTGGGGAGCTCATGAGGAATCAGATGAGGGTTTCGGAGGCGATGGACTCGCGCGTTAGGAGAGCGCTACTCAGAATTTCTGCTGGACAGGTCTTTTTCAATTAATTCTATAGCAACTTCTTTGCCAATGCACTTCACACTTGTGCACCTATCCTCACAGATGCGCATTTTTGTGTGTATGCATGTAAGTTTATATGGAAGATGGCGTTTGATCTGGGTTTCTCGGTTGATTTTCTTCCCAATCTTCATTTAAATTAATTTTCCCATTTACTTTCGCTTACGAAAAAGGGCAATTACGTGGAGCTCAAGTTTCAGAATGGTCCTTCGGACATTTTAACTTATTCGATCTGCCATCGCGTTCTTCAAATTCTGTGAATTGAAGATTTTGACAACTCTTCCATTCGATAGAAATGATGATGCATATGACTGACTTTCGTTATTCTTATTGTTATACAAAGCTACATGACTTTTCTATACTCTCTTCAATTTTGAAATTATTTACATCTCGGCACTTGGATCGTAGTCTTTCCATGTGGACAATATTTGAGTTGTCATCATATATCAAATAATGATTATCAGGAAAAATTCTCAAATTATCCTGTCCAAGAACATGGCGAAATGTAAATACAATGAGGTTCTCATTTAAGCCCGTAAATTGTTTCATGTAGATAGATACACACTATTGCTTATGCTTTTAATTGCTTGCATGCATTTTTTTCTGAGAGGACGGGTATTTACATTGAAAACATAAAGCCAGAAAGAAATCAACTAAGTTAAAATAATCACGGCTAAGCTATTTGTTGATGTATTACAGGTTGGAAGAAGGATTGAATCTGTTGTAGTTCCACTAGAATTACTGCAGCAGCTTAAGCTCTCAGATTTTCCTGATCCACAAGAGCATGAGGAATGGCTGAAGAGAACGCTGAAGGTTCTAGAGGCTGGTCTACTTTTGCATCCTCATATGCCTCTAGATAAGTCAAATTCTTCTGCACATAGATTGCGACAGATTATTCATGGGGCTTTAGACAGGCCTATAGAGACTGGGAAGAATAATGAATCCATGCAGATTCTCCGCAGTGCTGTCATGTCTCTTGCATGTAGATCCTATGATGGGTCTTCCACTGATTCCTGCCACTGGGCAGATGGAATCCCTTTCAACCTTCGGCTTTATGAAATGCTCCTGCAGTCCTGCTTTGATGCTAACGATGAATCCTCACTTATTGACGAATTTGATGAGCTGATGGAACAAATCAAGAAGACCTGGGGGATTCTTGGATTGAACCAAACTCTTCATAATCTCTGCTTTACGTGGGTTTTATTCCACCAATTTGTTGCAACTGGACAGATGGACCTGGATCTACTGTCTGCTGCTGACGGTATGCTAGTAGAAGTTTCAAATGATGCAAAGACAACAAAGGATACAGAGTATTCCAAAATTTTGAGTTCTACATTAAGTTCTATATTGGGGTGGGCAGAGAAAAGGCTCCTTGCGTATCATGAAACTTTTGATCTTGGAAATGTTGAAACAATGCAGGGCATTGTTTCTTTAGGGGTGGCAGCTGCGAAGATTTTGGTTGAGGATATATCTAATGAGTATCGACGAAGGAGAAGAAATGAAGTCAATGTTGCCCGTGAAAGAATTGATACCTACATCAGGTCATCACTACGTACTGCTTTTGCTCAGGTAAGTTATCCTTATCTACAGTATTGGCTGCTTCCTCTAGTAGAAGGTGGTAGAATTGAGATAAATCTTTTCCTGGTCCAGCTGCTGTGGACATGGCAGTGTAGCCTTGTACGCTTCATGTGAGAGATTGAATATTATGTCTTAAGATAAATCTTTACCTTTCCTTTGTTTAATTTAACCTAAACGTGGATCAAGTTTCAGTTAGGACAATAGATTTTTCAAGATAAATCTCAAGAGATTTAATAGCTAAAATATTGTGATTCTCTGTACAGTCATGGCAATAGTTGTCTTGAATCACTATTCTGTCACTCTCTTTCTACAATTTACCAGACACATATTTGCTGAAATATGTTTTTTATGCTTGATAGATAATGGAGAAGGCAGACTCAAGCAGGAGAGCATCCAAAAATCAGCCAAATGCTCTTCCTCTCCTTGCGATTCTTGCCAAGGATGTCGGTAGCCTGGCAGTTAATGAGAAGCGAGTGTTCAGTCCAATACTTAAGAGGTGGCATCCTTTGTCAGCGGGTGTTGCTGTGGCCACTCTTCACGCATGCTATGGAAATGAATTGAAACAGTTCATCTCGGGCATAACAGAACTGACACCTGATGCAGTACAAGTTTTGAGAGCGGCAGATAAGTTGGAGAAAGACCTTGTACAAATAGCTGTAGAAGATTCAGTAGAGAGTGATGATGGTGGCAAAGCAATAATCCGTGAGATGCCTCCTTTTGAGGCTGAAGCTGCTATTGCCAATATGGTGAAAACATGGATTAAGACTAGACTAGACAGACTTAAAGAGTGGGTTGATAGGAATGTGCAACAAGAGGTTTGCATTCATCATCCTTTTGTATTTTGCTTCCTTTTGATGAATTTTCATCACCACTTATTACCAGGGCAAGGTCTTTATAGAATATAAATAAAGACATCATGATGTTATTGTTAAATATTTTTGTTTTACTGTCTTCTCTGTGGTAATGTAACGGGAGTAAACCAGCAATAAGATTTCAGTTCAGGCGCTTGGATTTACGTTGCATGAATTCTAGAGTTGGTTGCTAACTTGAAATCCTGCACGAACTGCAAGATTCTAAACCATAATCGCCTTTATTTAGTATATTATGTGAGTTTATGTATACTTCAATTGTTTACCTAATATCTTCAAAGTAATATAGTTTATTGTGATGATTAGGTCTGGAGTCCACAGACAAGTCAGGATGGTTATGCCCCTTCTGCTGTCGAAGTATTGCGAATCATAAATGAAACTTTGGATGCATACTTTCAGCTTCCAATACCAATGCATCCTGCATTGCTTCCTGAACTGATGAATGGCCTTGACAGATGCCTGCAATACTATGTTACCAAAGCAAAATCTGGCTGTGGTAAATCATGTTGAATTTGATAGTTGAGCTTTGATATTTAGTATACATAACAATTGGGTTTCTTTTTTGACCCCAAAAAAATAACTGGGTTAATTTTTCTTGATATATTCAGGATCACGAAATACGTATCTTCCAACAATGCCAGCATTGACCAGATGTTCTATTGGATCAAAATTTCAAGGCTTTGGGAAGAAGAAAGAAAAATCTCCTAATGTTCAGAAGAGAAACTCTCAGGTTGCAACCAATGGGGATGCCTCTTTTGGGGTACCACAACTTTGTGCTCGCATAAACACTTTGCAATGGATCCGGGGTGAATTTGATGTTCTGGAGAAAAGAATTATTACCCTTCTACGAAACTCTGAGTCTGCTGATGTGGAAGATTTTTCAAATGGATTGGCAAAGAAGTTTGAATTATCTCCAGCTGCATGTGTTGAAGGAATTCAACAACTTTGTGAGGCAGTGGCATACAGAATCATATTCCATGATCTAAGCCATGTTTTATGGGATGGTTTATACGTTGGAGATACATCATCTTCCAGGATTGAACCATTTCTGCAAGAACTTGAGCGAAACTTGATGATCATTTCTGATACAATCCATGAAAGAATTCGCACACGGATTCTTACTGATATAATGAGAGCTTCCTTTGAGGGATTCTTGCTGGTCTTGCTTGCTGGAGGACCCTCACGTGCATTTTCCCGGCAGGACTCTCAGATCATAGAGGATGATTTCAAATCCCTTAAGGATCTCTTCTGGGCAAATGGGGATGGCTTGCCTTCTGAATTAATAGATAAGTTTTCAACTACAGCAAGGTCTGTCCTCCCCCTCTTCCGAACTGATACAGATAGCCTCATTGAGCGGTTTAGAAGGGCAACCCTGGAGACGTTTGGCTCCTCTGCTAGATCTAGACTTCCTTTACCTCCAACTTCCGGACAGTGGAATCCATCTGAACCTAACACACTACTACGTGTTTTGTGCTATAGGAACGATGAATCAGCTTCTAAGTTTCTTAAAAAGGCATATAATCTACCTAAGAAACTGTAAGAATCTTGGGAACCTGTACGCAGAATGGAAACCAAGATATCATCGCTGGAAATGGCATTATGCTTATATTTCTGGTTCTGCTTGTATTTGGAGCAATATTGCTCAGCAGGTAACATTATCTGCATTGGCGAGCTAAGTTTACCACAGGGTGCAGCTGTCTTGTATAGTGTATTTTGTTCAAATTGGTGGTGGTTCTACTTCCATATCCAATGGGTCTGGAGAAGGGCAGCATGTGTGGTGGCCTTCAGTGTTCCTTGGGCAGAGGCTTTATTTGCGAAGATAGTTGAATATTCTTTCTGATTCGTTAATCATTTGAAGGTAGGATCATCTTAGTATTTCTGGACTCTGGTGCTTTCTTTCTCGGGTAGCCCTTTTCAACTTCTCTTCTGCGAGTTCTTTATATATGAAAAATTCTTTTGTTGAATTCCCTTGGAGTGGCTTGTCACATTTTTACTAGTAAGAAACAAAAGCAATGTATAGCATATGTTTATTGAAGTTGATGTCATTATTTATCATCATGTAAGTTGGGATCAATCTGTGTATGCGAATGCTTATGTTACACCTAACAAGTTGAACACATTCTAATGTTTGTATTTTTTTTTTTCCTGGTTGAGAATATGTATATATGATGCATCAGTGTATATTAGAAGCAGCAAAACGATGACAAACACTGAAATTAACCTTCTCATGCCATCAGTATTAGCATAATGTACATTGTGCCCTTACATTTTAACTTTTCTTGCGTAAGTTTTTAAAATATACATGGAGAAGTATACAGGGATCTATATCCCTTCAACTGAGGCTTCCCTAATGAAACCTCAATTGAGAAATAGTAGTCAATAGATTGTGATCTGACCTGATTTTATTGAGAGAATGAGTTACAAATTTTTTTTTTTTTTTTAAAAAGAAGTCTTTAATTACGGCTTTTTTTTGACATTGTTAGATCACAATTTAATATTATTTTCAGTTCTTAATATAAAAGTTAGATAATTAATTTGAGAATATTAAATAACTTAAGTTAATTATTTGTCACATTTAGAAATTATCCTTCTTGGTGAAAAAATTTCTTACAATTAATGTGTATATTTTGAAAAATATGAAAGACAAAGTTGACTCAGATTTTGTATTAAGAATAAAATTTACTCCCAACTAGCTTTATATCGAGTGAGGGAGTAGTTAATAACTTTGAATTGATAATTTAAGAGGAACAAAGCCAGCATCTAGTGCGTATGAGAAGGATAAAGCATAAAAAGAAGTATCCAGTGCAACGCAATAACTTCTAGCATGTTTGAACATCAGGATGTGCGCGTATTGATGATGATAATGCAAACATGGGCGGCGCCACAATGCAAACTTAAGCGATACCGGCGAAAAGGTTCTTGGGCGCGAAAAAGCACGTGGTGGCCACAATGTCCGAACTAGGAGATTTGACAATATTTTGCATATTTTAAAAAATCAAATTAAATGAGTTTTACAAGCAGGGCCAGATATACGGGGATTCTTCTTTATAAAAACAATAATAAAATAATCTCCACCCAGGATCATGTCTCGAACTACAAGTGAAATTTAACCTTGAATGAAGCTTAAGGCCTTGATCCAAGATACCCAACTATGGAACGTACCGGATTAGAATTGCCTGAAAATCGGAAGGTATGGAAGCTTAAGGTCTGTTCTGCTAAGAGTATATACTGAAAGGGCATGAGAAAACGTATGGGTGCATGATGTTTATTACGTTGTAAAGTGCAATCTCCTGTGCAGAATATGATGCAGCTTAGTTACTCGGGGTTCAGTTTTGGAAATTCTGAAGACTGAAGGCATTCCTTTATAATCTCCTTGATCCTTCTTTTCATTAGTTTATCTTTCACGCCAGCAAGCATGTTTTTGTAGAACATTTCCAACCTAATTAGCTTACTGCGATCTGCTTCCTCTAACATGCTCTCCCATTCCTTTGCAATGTCGAATACACCTGAGTTCTTCAATGACGCTGGGATATCACGCTCATCAAAAGGTTTTCCAAATATTGAACCATGAAGTATACTGGCATATCTCTCCATCACAGAAAGCCTTGTCTGAAGCAGCTTCAGTTCATTCAATGCTGAGGCTAATTTTTCATCCATTTCTGTGACCGCTTCAGCCTCTTTTTCTGTCATCTTATCTTGGTCTCCAGTACTCTTCTGGTCCTCTTGCTTGAAATCCTCTATCAGCGGAGGCCATAACACTAGTGTGGGAGTGTAAAAATCCACTGCCTTACCATTTCCGAGAACCCCACTCCTTCCCCTACCCCAAGACCAAATCTTATATCCCTCCTGTGCAACAACAACAGTATGCGCCGCCCCACAAGCAACTTGTATTGGTTCTGGAAACCGAGGCTGATGTGGTGTACATGAGATGAGAAGGGGAGAGAGTGCATCCCCAGAATCAGTTCCAGCAAAACTAGCATCAGGGCACAGACCAAGACCCTTCTCCATGCCCCATGACCACACATCCCCAGCTGATGAAATAACACTAGTATGAAACAAGCCACAGTCAACAGAAATTAGATGAACATGCTGTGGCAATTCTTTGACAGGCATAGGAAGCAGTTCGCTTTGCGTGGTTCCATGCCCAAGTTGCCCATTATCCCCAAGGCCAAACGTCCAGCACATGCTTGCTGATGTGTCACTGGGGCTTTTTTTGTGAGTGAGTAAAGCAGTGTGAAAGGCACCACAAGCTACCTCATAAATTGCCCAGGGGGACTCCTGGTCAAATGCTTTTACAACTTCTGGATGTGGCCTGCTCTCCCTATCCCCCAAGCCTAATTGACCATGGCTGTTATTACCCCAAGAGTAGCACACGAGGTCTTCACCTACGTATGATTCTCCTGCAGTAACTAGTGCCACAACATGCTCATTTCCACATGCAACCTTGACAACAGTATGGCCGTGAAAATCCCATACTGGTGTGGGAACGAAACTGCTCACAAGAGAGAACCCTCCTTCGTTGCTTTTCTGTGGGCAATTTCCCCACATCCATAGGGCCCCTAGGTTATCAATAGCCAGAGACATCATTCCCCCTGCTTTGACAGAACATATCTGAAAAAATAGGACGCACAAAAGCAACTTAATGGCTATCTCACATTTGGCTGTTTGTATATCAGCGAACAGAATGTATGCAGTTACGAAATACCTTTAGTGATGCCTTACTCTCTTCTTCTGGTGGATCTGTTGAAGAATCAGGAGGGTGCAACTCAAGGAACTTGTTTAATAGGCAGGGAATTAGAGACTTATCTCCGCTAGAGCCATAGGAGTCCTCTTCGTTGAGACCGAGTTGACCATCCATACAGTAGTCAAGGACATAGTTGAATAACACAAACCAACAAATATACAGAACAATAGAAGTAGAAACTAGTAATTTTTTGTATCCGACTTTCCCGAGGCAATACAATTATGTCAAGGATACAGATATTGTAACCCCAGCACCAGACTGATCCATCATCTGTCAACACACACAGCAGCAGAAATTAAACTGGAGGAATGTCCTTCAAATTTCAGTTTCATGAAGCAGCCTTAAGTTTGCCTTAGAGACATACTCAGTGTTATTATCAGACTGCAGTCTACTAGATATTGCATGTGTTTCATATCTCTTTTTTCCCCATCTCTATTCTGACATATAGAAGCGTGACATATACAAAATAAATTTACAAAATATTTACCCTAAAGGGGACCAATAAAGAATCTCTTGCAAGCAGGTAACAATTAAACATACATTGCACCGAAAGGCCGAATGTCGAGAAATTTTGGCCAACAATCCAACATGGTGAACTGTCATGCTTAAAAGTGAGCGTGCATGTATATTCAGAGGATCCTATATTCCGAGGATTTTACTTAGTATCATGCAGCAAAAGATGACGAACTTAGAAAATCGACCAAAACTTGGGAAGGGGCTGATGGGGCAGATGAAATACGGGCGATGGAAAATAAACCAACTGAAAATTCGGTTAGTAAACCACATCACACTTGTTTGTTTCCGGGAAAGATGAAGGACATTTGAAACTGAAATACATCTTTTTTTTCCCCAAAAAAAAAAAAAATTTGCTTACGGACTTCTTCCCATCTGGGATAATCATATTTGAAACAGGTTTGGCTCTAAACGTGGGAACCTCTTCCATCTTTCATCCACCTATAAACTCCTAGAAATAATAACCAAAATCTTCCCCTCTCCACTTATCTTCTTTTCCAACCTCGCATTTTTCTCGTTTTCCCACCACATCGAGTTCAACACCAACAAAATAATAAGCCACAGGAGAGGAGGAATAAAGAACAAATTCAAAGGTTAAAATTCTTACAACCTGCAAGAGCAAGACTATGATAGGCACCAGCGGCAATTCCCACAATTTTGATAGTGTCTCCTGATGAACTGGGGTTCTCAAACTTGACCTGAACAGGAAAAAACTCGTCCTCTTCTGAGCCTCGGCCAAGTCGCCCCAGTATTCCTCTTCCCCAAGAATATACACACCCATCCCCTACAGTCAGAAACATAAAAGTTCCCCAACATTCGTCAATGCAAGATGTCTCTAAAAGAAGTGTTAAAAATTACAGAATTAAAGATACGATTCCCTCCCGTAGCCATCATAATGGCAAAGCAAGAAACTTTCCAGTGGCGCCCAACTCAATGATCACAAAAGCTGGTTGGGCACCCCTAGATAAACATGGGCCGCCATTTTTATTTCAGCAAGAGATTCTGATTCTCCGGAACATATCTCACAGGACAATAAGGATCCGCCATATAATTGATAGCCCAAAACACTGTTTCGAAAAATTTGACAAGTCTTACCGGTTGAAGCAAGAGTATGTGCTTCGCCGGCAGCGACGGCGACTACTTTGCTAGATAAATTGCCGGAGTTAGGAAAATTCGCAGCGTCCTCCATTATCTCCTGCTACTCAATATTTATGTAGCAATGCCTGGCTTATGTTTGTGAATGCATAGAAGCTCTTTATATATTGAGCTTACAACAGCCGTCAAGTTGTAATGGCAGGCATAGTGGAGGAAAGAGACAAGATCGAGTTCATAAGAAAATAGACTTTATCCTTTTCCCCATCCCTATATAATAATATATATTCCTTCAGTTCCGCACCAAATAAAAATTTAAAAATAAAAAATCTACCCCTTAAATTTGATTGTTTGATTGTTGACTACATACGTGTTTAACTTTCTCGATTAGCGAATTAGGCAAGCCAATTGCTTCTTAAGCAGTGATTTGTATCCTTTCATTATCATATTACGATAAGCAAATCGCTTCTCTTTATTCAAGTTAGGGTAGTACCAAACCAAAATAACAATGATCGTCTATGCTGGGTTCAAAGAGAAGAGCGTCACGTATCTGTCTTTTGGTAATTTATACTTGTCGGCCTCCATCCTTATCCTTCTAACCCAAAGATTAAATGAAAATAAAAAAAGATGGGGGGAGGATTGTCTCATCCCCGGGTCTTATTCAAAAAAATTGATAGATTATAGTTGATGAAAACTTTATTTCTCGTGAGGCTTGATCGTCAAATACGACATTGGAAATTCGGGAATTGGTCGCCGGAAGTCGGATTACTCAAGCATATTAGGTTATATGCGGTGTTGAGTGGGGATTTAAGATAGTTCGCTAGAATTATGAAGGCGGGAATATGATTCGGATAAGGCATCGGATTAAAAATATATTCCTCCCACGGGTTCGTTACGTCGTGTGCTTACCATCGTACATCGTGCTTTCAACCGAAGCATTCTAGTCTGCATCAATCGAAAATAAGCTTGCAACCAAAATCCGTGGATCAAAATAACTAATTGCAAATCAACTAGAAACAATTTCTCGTCTTTCTTACAGTTTACATTGATCATGAATTTAAGAATGAGTTATCCTACAAATCTGCATTTTCACCATCTAACACAGGCATGAACAAAGCAATATACAGAATTAACCAGTGCAGGGACCTCCACTGGTCTCGGCCATATTGTTCTGACTAATGTAAGCAGAGAGATTTAGATACTGATCTTGATCATTCATGCCCCTCCATCTTGCCCTGCAAATCACACAACTAGCCGTTCTCCTTCCCCTGCTTCTCTTCCACTTCACCAAACACTCCTCATGAATTGGATTCCGACACGTTCCACAGGCGACGACCTTGTCATCCTTCCCCATTTCCTCCAGACAAATCGGACAAGTGGTCCCATCCTCCACCTCTATACGGGGTTCCTGTCTTCCACTGAAGAAAAGCTGGTGAAATCTCTCGCGAAGTGCGGCCCCGGCAAGGGAGTCCGGAGAGGTAGGGAGGTCGAGGAGGCGGCGGAGTTGGGAGGGGCGGATAGTTCGGCGGCGAAGGCAGAAGTGATCGAGGGGGAGGCCGAGAACCCGAATGAGGACGAAAAGAATGTGCTTGCAAGGGGTGGTGCGGTCGGGACAGGTGCAGGAGGGGAGGGAGGAGAGAGTGACGGTGTAGACATTGGCGGTGGCGCCCAATATGAAGAAGGAGGCATGGGAACGGTGGAGGAGGAGGAGAGGGTGGCGGAGAGCGCGGAGTATTCGATCGGAGAAGGGTTGGGAGGGGGAGAAGCGAGGATCGGGGGATACAGAATCCATGGACGATGAAGGCTGGAGAGAAGGTGAGAGATTAATGGTTATGTAAAAAGACAAGCGTTATGGATTCCTGGCGGAGAATTGAGGGGCACGTGAAGGATAGACGAAGAAGCAGGGAATCAATTCCGTAACCGAAACCGGTAACTTGCGCGCTTCTCACCTATTTGCATTTTGCAACGCTTCTCACACTTAACACAAATCGCAATGCTCATTTTAGTACCCACCAATGATCCTTTGCCTTCAGTTGACTAGATTGGCCTTAAAGGTAATTATATTTTCTGTTGCTTTAGCAGGATTAAAATGTGAAAATGAGAGAATCCTGTGAATGGACTGGAAATTAATTTAAAGGAGGGTCTGGTGAAATTACAAAATGCAAATTAATAAAAAGAGGTTTTTTGTGTGGGTTAAATATTTTTTGACACGCTGGATGGGGGTTCTCTGAGGGCGAAAGCGAACTTCCACTTCATTTATCTCTTCAATATCCTTTTCCTGCAGAGAAGGGGAGCCAAGTGTGGCACTCCAAAAATTTCATCTTTCTCCATTGTACGGCCCTCCCCTGGCTTTTGTACACCAAAGAGCCACTCGATGTTCCCTTCCTTCCAAAAAAATAGCCAACCGCGGGACCAGGTAATTTCCATCGCCCTTCTCTTCTTAAAACTATTTCCTCAACATGCTTTTGCCCAACTCCATGGTTGCTGGTAGATGAATTAAAGGGCTTTGGGCTTACTTGGTTTAGCAATCTACTGAGCCGACGATTCCTAGTTTCTTACCTTTTCTACGTAATTGAAAGAAATCGAATTGGTGGCAGTCGTTGATAAATGTTTCTAAGAAGCTGGAAATTGCTCCTTTTTCTTCCATTAGGCTCTCCTTTTTTATGAAACGGAGACTCCCAGCATGAATTAATATATTTTCTACTGATATACACTCACTTTATTTAGCTCTGTTTAATGCATTACACTTCCCGATTATCTCTGTTCTGACGTTTCCGAGAACTCTCTGAAAAGAGGACTTCCGAAAATTTTGTATATCGACTCACTTTCTTGACCCCATTGTAAAATTGAACATGTTTCTACTTTTATGATTTGATAAGATGTTGACTTTTGTTATGTGTTTTGTTTCGTTCTCAATATTTTCATTTGCCTGTCTGTGCACCCAGCAACAAAAGCAAGAAAGAGAGTGGTTAGGAGTAAGTTTCAAGCCAGAAAACTTCATTCCAGGTCTTGTCATCGGCTTCATTATTGGGTTGTTGTTTGATTTGTCAAAGCCCGGTAAAAATTACTCAACAAACAAAACCTTATCATCGGGCAAGATCCAACGGCAACTGTCAGTCCCAAGCAATGGTGATCAAGAGCTTAAAATGGTTTGTTACTTTGTTCTGTCACCGCTTTCTCATGTTGTGGGGTCTTTACATCGTTTTTTCCATTCCTTTCGTGCTTCTTCGGTAGATTAATTTTACCTCGTGTAAATAAGGCATTTTAGTTTGATGGTCATATGTACATAACTCAACTTGTGTCTATGCCGTCAAAGCCATTGAGAAGACAAGGTTGTGAGATGAGCACAACTTTATGACGCATTAATACAGTACAAAATGCTTTAATCATTTTACATGGGGCAGCTTTCATTGAACTTTTAGGGATCAATTACATGCACTGAAGCAAACGATACAGCATAAAATCCATGGCTGTAGCTGGAATGCCTATGAAATATGAAACATTTCCTAGTAATCGTGTTTCATTTATTTTTTGTTGCAGTTGATTGATCATTCAATTGCAAATGTAATAGAACCCCTATTTTTGTTTTGAAATTATGTTTGATGAGGTTAATTTGACCGTGAATGCATTAAATTTAATCTTATTGAAGCAAACTTCTTTTACCGGATCGCTGAGATATTTCTGGTTTCAACGTTTGAACTCTCTGCGCCAGGTTCTGGTAGTTAGACAAGACCTAAAGATGAAATCAGGAAAGATAGCATCCCAGTGTGCTCGTAAGATGCCTAACCATTCTTAAATTTGAGGATTTGCACTTCATCCTGATATTTCAAATTCAATCCTCTTTGTTATTATGTGCCGTATGAGCTTGATTATCCCCTCAGGCTTTGCCTTATCAGTTCATATCCTTTTTGTCTACATTTACTATTTTTACAGATGCTGCCACTGGAATGTATGCTGAACTAATGCACAGGTATTTTGAAGTGTATTTTTGAGCCTTGAGATTTCCCGGTTTTCATATGGAACTCGCCAACCCGGTCAATCCACTGACCTGCAACCCTTACACACTTTTGCCTTTAATACTCTGGAAACCAAATGCTTTTGCTTGTTGAATTTGAAAATTGAAACTGTAACAGTTGCTGATCTGCGTGGCCACTGTATGATTATTAATGTTTTCTGAAAATTTGGTGTCTTAGTTGGTGATAGTTCACTTTTTGTTATTCTTCGGGGAGCAAGGGGGAAGGAGGAAGGCAAGGGGAAAGTTCTTGTTGATATTTATAATGTCATAAGTTGGGCAGGTAGGTGGGGGCTTTGTGTGTGCATTCATTTATCAAACTTGTTATCTCAAACACGGAGATGTTGATCATTCAGCAAGGATTGTTATATCATACTCAAGAACATAGACATCACAATTTATTTTTTGAAGTGAATTTCATTTCAAGGTTCATATAAGCTGTTATATTCTCTTCTTTCACTTTTGCTGATGTGGTAAGCTCCACCAATGACTTCTTTTGCAGCCATCGATCCCTTTTGAGACAATGGGAGCAGTGTGGCCAACCCAAAATTGTTGTGACTTGCAGGAATCAACAAGAAATGTAAGCAGTCTTTTTATTGTCAATACTGTATTGTCGGTTTCCAGTCTAGTACATGGATTTATCCCCTCACTTTCCCTACAAAACAGGAATAAGCTGAAGGAAGCAGCTGAGAGTATTGGCCTTCCTACTTTTGTTGTTGCTGATGCTGGACGAACGCAGGTAACACTTTGCACTGTGGCATGATACTGGAATTTCTATTACCACAAAAACTACCTTGTTTGCAGATAGTAAGGAGTGAAACACCTCGTGAAATTTCATATAGTTTGTATTCTTAGGAAATGAAGGCGTTGAAGTTCAAGAATGAAGTTTCTGCTCTTTGCAGCCTTTGGTGCAAAAGCATAGAACGGTTGCAATGAATTGAGGCTTTGATGGGATACAAGGGCTAACTCGCAAATGCTTGATTTTTGTTTCTTGGTTTATTTACTCAGTTACTCTCACGTCATTTGGAGTGTGCTTAAAATCTGAGATTTTTGAGGATCAGATGATTGTTGTGTAGCATGAGAGAACCACCATATGTGTCTTGTACGTGATAAATAATGAGACACCAAAATCTGACGCGCATAGCACAAAAATTATTGTTTTATACATGCTGCTATGAATCAACGAGTTACTCACGTCAACTAAACTTCACATGTAACATGGGAGAGTGAGTTATCCTAGAATTTAGTTTTGCCTGGATGAGTTTGGATACTTTGTGATTGTTCTCTGCGAGTTCCAGGTTAAGGTCTGTTCTCCTGATGATTTTTGCTATTTCAGGTTATGGCAGGATCGAAGACCGTTCTTGCAGTTGGACCTGGTAAGCTTGTAATTTGATGCTTTTGTTTTGTTTTCAGAGAGAAACTGAATATGGGGTGTATTGGATCTGATACATGTGATTGTGAAATTGGAAAAGGTCCAAAAGCATATGTGGATTCGGTGACTGGGAAGTTGGCCCTGCTTTGACAACTTATGAGTTAATAATCACTTCAGCCTTCAAATTCATACTGCTCTGAGACCTTTCAAGCCATTTGCTGGTTAAGGTGGTTCGCTTCGCTGTCCCAAGGATTCAATTTTTCTTTCTGGTTCACTGTCTAACACAGAACAAACGCTCACCCAACTCTCTCTCTAGGATTTGATTATTTGTATGCCAATTTCTTTTTATGCCAATTTCTTTGAACTCTATTCACTTTTGTTTTTGTAGTTGTGTCAGTGGCCAAACTTATTAACTCCACACGCTGTTGGTGGACATTTTATTAATGACGCGCAGCAACAATGTCTTCTTTGGTCCCTCCTTTACTGCCATTTTCAGATGCTCGCCTCAAAAGAAAATGAGAAGATTAGTCCATTAAGGGGGGAAGAAAGGAAAGAAACATTATTATTAATTAATTAAAATTGTGGAACGCATCACTATTAATTATGAAACTTACATATAATTTTTTGTGACTTTACAATCGGGCTATTTAATATGGATATAATATTTAAAAAGTTTATAAAAACACTCAATCTTAAAGATCATTTTTAAAAATAAAAAAAAGCTGCTCATAAATTTATTAATATAGAAATATAAATATGCAGAAAAAAAAGTGTGAAGGATTTATTTATTTGAACAATGGAATAAAGGTGCGTGTGGATGAAAATTAAATTATAATTTTAAAAATAATTTTACAATATATAAAGTAAATATATAAAAGAATTTGTTTTGATTTATAAAAAATATTTTTAAAAAATATTTTTCTGAGAATATCTAAACATCCTCCTAAATAATAATCTCATGAGGTGGAAAACCTTCAAATGATCCGATTCTTATTACTTAAAAGTGAAAAATAATAATAAAAGCCTAAACCTTGGTAAAACCCTAGCTCCCTCTCTGGATTCTCTCCACACGGGCTCTCTCTGAAAAGGCTCTAATCCTCGGGGATTTTGGTGCTGGTGTTCAAATGGCCTCTCGTTGTAGATCTCTGTCGCAACCAGCATTCTCTCTCATACGATCTACGATTTCGAAACCATCAAGCAAGCCCAAGTCCTCAGCTTTTCTCAACCACACTCGTTCGTCTGCTACATTGCCGAGGCAAGAACATCTTCTTATTTCTGTGCTTTCCCATCATAAATTCCTTTTCGCCTTGTTGCCTTCCTTGCTGTGGTTTTAAAGAATTTCTGACTTCGAATTGCAGGGCGGTTCCTCATCTTGGTTGCGTGCAGTCCTTGCTTCCCCTCCACTCAGCAATCTCCTCAGCTCGCCTCACCTCTTGTCTTGGTATAGATTCAAGGAACTCCAGGTCGTTGACTCAGGGTATGCTCTGCAGTGCCAACCCCGGAGTTTGATATCTCGAATATTTTTTATTTGGTATTTGTAAGCAACTTTTACTCTATATAAGTGTTATACTTCTGTCTTTATTTTTAGTAAATTCTTTTATTTTCTCCTTCCTTGGTATTAAAAAGAGCTTATAGCAATTTAGAATTGTCTCGTGAGTTACTGTCTGTGGTCATTTCGCGTAGGAATTTTGTTATCGAATGTTCGTCATTCCTGTTACGTATAGAGATGCTTTAGATATTTGCGAACATTATCTAGTCATACATTTGCTTGCCACAAAAATTTTAGAGAAATAAAGATAAGGTGAAGAAAAAATAAAAACTTGAGCTAGTTGATACAAAGTCGACTACTTTAGTTGAAAAGTTTAAATCCCCCCCCCCCCTCTGTTCGAGGGGGTGAACCAGGAATTATACTTTAATCTTCTTATGTTTTTCCCATGTGTCAAAGTGTTTTCAAACTCACGCTGCCATCTTTTCAGCTGCGAAACGTTTTATCCATTTTAAGAGCTTTGTGTTTTCTGGTTGGCTATGATTGCATGTGGCCTCTTTCTGTTGATGATATAGGTTAAAAACGTTTTATCACTTCTTAGTAATCAAGATGCATATAATCAAAGTTGTTTGGTGGTTAATTCAAGAGTAGCATCTTGGGCTGCGTTATATAAAATCTGTGGAAATGGAGCTATTACTTGAATGACTCTTTGGTCATGTTTGTGGCATGAATTGTTTGTTATTTGTCAACGCTATAAATACTTTCAAACTTTAAATTCCTCTGCTTCTTCTTTGCCAAGATGTATTAGCTGTGTTCTTAACAACTAGGTCTTCTATATCCCTATTAAAAATACTACAAGAACTTAGGAATTGTATTGGAATGGATGCCTGGTGTGAAGATAATTTGTGGTATAACTATTATGTTGCATAGTTTTTAAAGTGTAAGAAAATCAAAGCATATTCTTACTTTTGTAGATTTAGTTATGTAGTTTTTTTTATCAAAACAGGAAAGTGCATCTACGTTGTCTTCTTTCTAATAGAAGGTTGCAGGTTTTGCTTACATTGTGGCCTGGCATCGGGAAGTATTGCATCACCCGTTCCTTTTTGCAATTTTTCCGCTTTAGAAATTGCAAGGACTTAGAGTCAGAGTCCATGTCTATTAGGTCCCTAATATTTTATTTTATGTTCTTCAGTTGTTTTAGTAATTTAAAATGTCTTACAATGCAAATGGTCAAAAGTCCCAAGTGTCAATGTCATTTTTTGTGAGCCATGCATTGGCAGGCCGTGATTTTTGCATGATTAGCCATCTATGCAGTCTGGATCATTTGCAGGGATGGCGTTACAATAAATGTTTGCAACTGCAATTCGAATGAGAAACTGTGTTTTGTGACCAGTTTTATTAGCTTAATGCTTTGATGTTATGAGGGATACAACTTAATCTTGCATTTGCTTGCTATTTTTTAACTTTGGATTCATGATGATACATTTTATGGTAGTCATTCTTAAAATTGCAAGTCTTTATGTTTATGTTTGAAGAGATGCTACGAGTTTCACTTGAGAATCATGCTGGTTGATTGAGCGGAAACTATATCACTTGCCTTGTTTAGGTTATTCTATTGTACAAGGATATTTTGCTTGTGTAAACAGATGCTTAAATAGTGTTTTTACCCCCCTATTTTCCACAGAAATGGGCCTCAGCACACCTCGATAAGAGTTTTAGAAGACCAATGATTGATGAGCTATAGTCATCAGTCCCGCTGCTGGGATGCTTTTTGCAGTGAACTGTTTAATTTTTGTTGAACATTTCAGTACAACGGGTGCATAGTTGGAAGAATCCTTCCATATTCCTGTAACTATGGCCGTGGATCCCTGAAAATTCTTATTCAATCCAGGTTCAATTGTTTTTAAGAGATTGACTTCAGCTGATCAGTAACAAATAAAGAATGCGTTCATGCACTTGACCATTGTTTTAAGCACCCTGTTCGGGAATACCCTAGCGGGAAAATCAGCACATATCCTCTGTTTGTTTCCATCTCATGGATAAGTGAGTTGTATTTGTTTTCGGCTTGCGCTGGTAGGTTAGGCAAAGGTAATATTTTAGTCACTGTGCGAAGTATGGAGTAGATATCATTTGCATAGAAAATCTTTCTAGGGTTATATGTGGTGCACGTGGGAAGGTGGATCCGGAAGAGAGTGGTGACCATGTCTCCGATTTTTTGTTCATGAACAGCCTTGATGGCAGACTTTGTGTCTCTCTCATCACAATACATCAGCATGTGGGACTCTGGATTAGATGCCGAGGGCCATGTGTTGGCGCTCTGTTTGACAGTAAGTACCGTGAGCTTTCATAAAAAAGGTGAAGTATGATCTAAAGTAACCCGGCCCTGGCATTGCAGTCGCTTCCCCCCCCCCCCCCCCCAAACCATGAAAAGGTTTCAATGGAACTTTGTATGCTTTAAATAACGGGCTGCTTCATCGGGAGGGAGGTTTCCTTGTAGCCCTGGCTGTGAGAGGCAAATACAGACATTTCGCCAACGTGGGGCTGAAAGAAAAAAACAATTGCAACTTCGTGAATCAAGTTAAGCCTAATTATGATTATACAAGTACTTATAAGCATATTATTTTGCGTAACTCTAGACATAACTCATCTTGTATTCTCTAATTCACGATTCAAAAGTTGTTTCTTTATAGGATGCGTTTGTTCTTTTCTTGGAAGTGTTTTCACGTTTTGTAATAAAGATGGAAGCAGCGGCAGCTAGGCAACATTTTCTTTCCACGTTGATGTTAAGCGGCGCGTCCATCTGAAATTCCAAAGATAGTTTGATTTCTTTTGTTCCCCAAGTAAAAAGTAATGCCACAACACATGTTGCAGTTCTTCAGCTTTGATTTGCATTGAAGCTTTAGGTTTGAGGGGTGCGTTATGTGCTCGCAGTTAAGAAAAATGGCGCAGGTAAATTATCCTATGTTTGACCTTCGTGTTATAACGCATCAGAAGTCAACGTCAGCGATCACTAACCTTTTCCCTCTCGTTCTGTGATACTACCAGTCACCGCATCATGAAACCATGTAAGAGTTTTCATGTGACCACCGCAATCTTGGCTTACCGCCCTGCCCCTACTCTGTTTCTCCCTACTTCTAGCTATTTTATTTAATGCTCTAATTTCCACTTTATTCCATCACCTATCCTCTTTAGTTTTTATAATACTCGTGCATCCTTTAATTAATGGGGAGACGTGTTATCTTCAGCTAAAAGAAATCGAACAGAAGCGTCCGACTCAGTGACTTCACGTATAATTCTGTCATGATAATACAAATAACTTGGGAAGACAGACGCCACCTGCTGTGTATATTATTAAATTAATAGTCCTAAGGATCTGCGTTGCTGCCTCGGGCCATACTTGCAATATTGTATTACAGTACAGATATTATAATATATATTCGTTCTGTTTGAAATTTATCTCCATCTTCTTCTTATTTAAATTTAATTTAATGCCAGAAAATAAAAATCTCAATATTGACTCACATGCCTGGGGTGGTGGGAAACTGAAAGCTTTCAATTTTCCGCTGCAACCTCACATGTTCCGTTAAGTTCATTCGGGACGCTTCAATGATTCTTTCACGTGCTTTCAGATCAATTCTCAGTACTTAACGGAGAAAACATAAATATAAACCCCCACCCAAAAAGGAAAAAAAGAAAGAAACTCGATCACTCTGAAACAGTGAACCAGAAGCAACAGAAGAGTTCGTAAATTAATCAGTAGTATTTCTTTCGTAATCGTAAACGTGGACTAACGTATATGTACTCCGAAACAGTGAAGAAATTAATGAAAGAGAAGGATTAGAAAAAGGATATATAGCATATCACAGCCTCGGGGATACAGAAGTGAAGAGACAATTATGCATGATGCTTAAAATGTGTTTAAGGAGATTCACTTTTCCTTTTTCTACCAACATTCTCTGTTACCCTATTTCCCTAATTAACCCAGCCAGTCCCTACATGCTTACTCTAACTCATCCACATTTTGATTATTCCGTTTTGGGATCTATGCCTGAGAAAAAGAAACTCCACAGATATGGAGGCACAAAAGGGCGAGTTCAACAATTAAAAAAAAATGGCGTTTAATTGCCGTCCAAGTTAACCATTAATCATTAGATAACAAATCGCACGTCTTATTATCAGAGATTATGACGCCAATTAAATACAGGACGTTAAGCTGTTTATGTATTATGAGTAATCATGTATATTGTAACCTAAGAGATGAAGTGTGATGATTTTGGCCAAGGTTTTGGATAAGGTTCTTATATATTGTACAGATCGCCACTTGAACAAACGGCCGCGCTGGTGCCATGCAAATTAAAGGAGAAGAAAGAGAACAAATTTGAAACATTCATGATTCGTGTGAAAAATAAACTGAATTAGAAAATTTTGAATTTGGATGGAGGGTTATGCCAATTTTGGCCTAAATAACGACTCCAAGAGGAACATTAAACATTAATTAGATGAAACTAGAGAAACTCAGAAAAAGAAAACGGAAAGAGGCCGGGTGTTGGGGAAAATAAATGAAAATCCCTATGAAAATTAGGAACGAAAGGGTCTAAAAAAATTGAAGATGTTTGCTAATTAATTCTCTCATAAGCTCTCTAGCTAGCAAACTACTAAATGAGCTGCCTGAAGTCAGGTCCGAGGTGTTGATGAATCAAGTAATCGTCCCCATTGGACACATGAAACTCAAACATCATATTCGGATGTTGCAGAAACTGATGATGCTGCTGCTGCTGCTGCATTTCCTTCTGGCGTCGGAGTTCCATCACCTTCCGGTGTGAGTTTGAATGCTTGGTCAGCACGAACGTTGGGCTCGCCGCCGGCCGGTATTCTGGCACCAGCCGCCCTGACTTGTACCTCACCCCGCACGCGTTGCAAAGCGTTTTGGGGCCCATGGGCCCGGTCCGCCATTGCGGCGTCTTATCTGTGGCACAATGCAGGCACTTGCGGCCCTCGCCGCCGCTGTCCTTCCTCCTTGGCGCGGCCTTCCCTGGTTTCTTTGCGGTGGAAAGGATGGCGTCGGGATCTGAGGAAGATGAGGTGGAGGATAGTGATGGCGATGGAGATGGGGACGGAGAAAGGAGGAAGAGGCGAGAGGTCCAGTTGCATGGAGAGCCACGTGAGCGCTTGCTGCGAGCTTTGGCCGGAACCGAGACTTCTGTGTTGAATATGGGGCTGTTGACGACGCTCCGGTTGGTTTCGGCCTGGAATTCCTGAATGATTTCGGATGTTTCGACGTCGTTACGGGCTTTTATACCAGATATCAGCTGCAGTTTCTGCAGGTCCTCGCTTGAAAATGATTCATCCACCACCGTCGAAAGCCATTCCAGCTCTGCCATATCATCATACTGTGTCTCTCAAGATTAATCAAAACCCACCAACAAAGCATGTATTAGTTTCATATATAACTGTGTTCGCATATCTCCTTTTTCTAACCTTTTCATTTTGTGTCATCGGCATCACCATGTGCGTGAGCAATTCCAAGTTTCATTTTTTGTTTGGTGGCAAACGCAATCACAGCAAGAAGGAAGAAAAAAAATTAAGCAAAAATAACGAAACAAACCTCGACAGATCAAGGTCAACCTTCTAATGTAATAATCCTAGTTTTATTATATGCACACACCGACACACGTATAGCCTTGGACATGTATTAGGAATTGAAACAAGCCGGAAATCATGATCAAGTGTATGGACGAAGTGAGAGAAGAACTGCAGTAGATTATACATATGGTGTGAATTGCATATACGCATCATTGTGTTTATGAAAAGGTGTGAGAGAAGCATATATATACCGGCACGGGACGCAGAGATCGCCGGAAAAATGGGGGTCGTGGAAATTGCGGGTGTCAATATCGGAGACAACATTAGGTTGGCTGCCGGGGAGGCATCAACGGCGGTGACGGTGGAAGAATTGGTTTATGAAAAGGTGTGAGAGAAGCATATATATACCGGCACGGGACGCAGAGATCGCCGGAAAAATGGGGGTCGTGGAAATTGCGGGTGTCAATATCGGAGACAACATTAGGTTGGCTAGCCGGGGAGGCATCAACGGCGGTGACGGTGGAAGAATTGGTTGAGTTGCCGGGAAGGGAAGGGAGGGAAGCGTCGTCGGGGAGGAGAGTTTCATCGTCGACGTTGGAGAAGTTAAGGAGGTCGTCGACAACAAAGGAGTCGGCGGAGGCCATGTTGTTGTCGGAGGTGGAGAGCTGAGGATTCTGCAAGAAGTCGGGAGCTTCCATGGGAGAGAGGAGAGGAGAGGAGAGGAGAGTAGTGAGGAAGTAGTGAGAGAAAGCAAGAGGAAGTTGGGGACAATGTGTGACAAAGTAGTGGCTTTGAATGGAGAGAGAAATGGAGAAAGGGGGGTTTTATTGCGTTGGAAGGGGACAAGGGGACTCCTATTTTGGACCATCTTTCTTTCTCTCTCCCTCTCCACCATGTAAATCCATTTTCCAGCCTCCTCAATTTTTTAAAATCAAAACAAAAGCTTCCCTTTCGCTTTAATTCCAACATGGACACTTTCTTATTTCCCCGCCATCTGCTCTGCTACCCACAGTAAAATAACAAGCTACCCCAAAAAACTCTGATCATTTTTCCTCAGTTTAATCCTAAAAAGAAACAGAGGAAAATGTGGAACAAGTTCACTTTGGTTCCCGTTTTGCCTTTTGCCGCTGCTCTTTTAATTATCCTTACATTGCATTTTCCCTTGGCATTGCAGGTGGTATAAACAATGGTCCATGCATGGAGTTAGTTTTAATTCTCTCTGGTGGCATCAAAATCACTTTTTTTTTTTAACCATAAAATCATTAAACCTCTGGACGAAAATAAATCGAGGCCCTTGTAACTGAAGTATATATACTATAGTAGTCCACTAATTCAGAATTGAACAGTTGATTACAAGTTGTCCGGTAAAAATTCAGAATCGCGTTTTGTTTTTAATATATCTCCAGAAATTGGTTTATTGGAAATGGATAAAGAGAGTGGGAGTAAAATGAATGACATTATGAGAGGAGAGTAAGTAGAAAACGATGAATTATTCTTTCCATTTATAATAAACCAGATCAAAAGTCAGTTTAAGGAAAAAAAGAGAGTTAAAATTTTCTTTAACCCTTCTTCATTTTTGCTTATATGGCAACAAATACCATATTGATGGAAGGATTCAATTGGCATTGCATGTGAAAATAAAATAAAAATGTAGCAATCAACATTGCTAAAAGCGAGCTTCGAATTCGGGCTCCCCCAACCTTCTTTGTCGCCTATTTTTGGATGATCCCTGTCTTTCTACAACACATGGCCGTTAACCCATCTCACAACATCAGACGTGAAGTGTTAGTTTGGTTCAAAGAATTATAAGAAATGTAATATAAAAAATGTAATGTCAGAAAACTGGTTTAGCATGCCATTCAGAAATTGTAGAATAAATTTATATTATATTTAAGAAATAAAATAAACATGAAATGATTTTTTAACTCGTCAAGGCTAAATTTGAGAGTATAAATGTCCAAATATTTGATTTACAGAAGATACAGATGTTCATATATCTTAATTTATAAAGTTCAATTCTATAGCTAAAGTTAATTACTGTCATTTACTGCAGAAGTCCTTGGTGTTGAATTGAATGAATGGGCCTTGGTTTTGTTGTATCACCTGCAAGCCAATATATCCTTGGGTATCCTCTTGGGCCTTCTTGCTGGGTTCTTTCTTCCACTACGGCTATCAAGTAGCCCAGGTTTGTCGTGGAAGCCCAAAAGAAACTCAGGTTGTCACCCAGCGATCATCATGTTAAAATAGAAGGAGAAAATTTGAGTTCCCCCCGAAAACGAAAAAAAAGAAAGAAAAGTACACTTGATCTTTCTTTTTTATGTTAATTTCAAGACATGAAATGATTTTTTAACTCGTCAAGGATAAATTTGAGAGTATAAATGTCCAAATATTTGATTTACAGAAGATACAGATGTTCATATATATCTTAATTTATAAAGTTCAATTCTATAGCTAAAGTTAATTACTGTCATTTACTGCAGAAGTCCTTGGTGTTGAATTGAATGAATGGGCCTTGGTTTTGTTGTATCACCTGCAAGCCAAGATATCCTTGGGTATCCTCTTGGGCCTTCTTGCTGGGTTCTTTCTTCCACTACGGCTATCAAGTAGCCCAGGTTTGTCGTGGAAGCCCAAAGAAACTCAGGTTTGTCACCCAGCGATCATCATGTTAAAATAGAAGGAGAAAATTTGAGTTCCCCCCGAAAACGAAAAGAAAAGAAAAGTACACTTGATCTTTCTTTTTTATGTTAATTTCAAGAGCATGCGATAATCTTGGGGTCTCCAAAGGGGGTTGTAAGATGACATTTTAGCTGATCGGCATTATTTAGAATGTGGAATTTATCCTTTATAAGAGGACATTTATGTATTGACTGATTAGATTCTTGCAAGACGAGCGTCCGCATTCCGTGCTCATCAGGCTGATGAGCACGGAATGCGATCCCTGCAAGACGATGGACAGAAAGAAAAGGACGTACGACACAGCAGAACGTAGAGATCGAAGTAGAAGAGGAATACTGAGATCGAATGAGGAAGGAGCTGAATTAGCATTGCAGTTGAAAGTAGCTTGCCATTTGTCCAGCTTTACAGGTGTTCGAGCAGCTCTCTGGCTCGGAATGGGGAAGGAGAGTCTTAATCCTGGGAAATGGTTGAATCTCCTTGTTTCAGAGCCCTACTATTTGTTCCATTTCTTGACTTTCTTCTCGTATTTCGTAATTCGTAGCTCCGCAGCTCATGCCCTTGCTCCTCACCTCGCTCATCATCTACTTCGTTGCGTAACGCTCTTTCTCTCCGTGCTTGTCTTGCGTATTTTCTTTCCGTTCCTTGCTTTCCCTTTCTAATGCGCTTGCTTTTGCAGGAAATCCAGACGCTGTTAGTCTTTGCCCTTTTGGCCTTCATCAAGGTACTGCTTCTTCGCCCCACGTATTCGACTGGTTTCATCCTCTTCTGATTGAAAGCTAACCAAATCTGTTGTCTTCTCACTTTAATTTAAACCCCTCTATCACATATATTATACTCTTGATGCGTCTTAGATAGACCCAAAGATCATCAGTTGAGGATCATGATATCAGTCATTCGCAGTCTATATGGAGAAAATTGCACCGAATAGTTCACATATTATTTGCTTATGTTAGTGTTCCAAAGCTAAAAATTATTAGACATTCATTATGAAGGATCACTGTATTACTCTGACTCTGGTGTATGTAAGCAACTTGATAACTTCCACTGACTCTGACATACTTTGCTGTGTCACTTTATAAAGGGTACCTAATTGACGAAATCTCGATTAATACACTCTAGCAACAACTAGTTTTACTGCCTATTTTTAGGAAAAAAGCATTTGGAACCACGAATCTTCAAACCTCTATCGGCTGTATTTTTTCTGGCATTGCTTTCATGATAGAATGTACCATCATTCTTGGTACTTGAACTTAAAAATTAATTCCGGTTTTGTTGCTGATTTTTGTTTGCAATTTGATTCCCTATGTACATGAAGAGGCTATTCATTTTGTTGACATCCACGGCGGTAAACCATTACTCACTTCCCTCTTTGCATATTTGTATGGACGTTTCTTAATTCTAGCATTTCTCTGTCAGGGAGTGAAAGAAGAACCATGGGAGGCTTTCATTCCTGATGCACTTTTTGCCAAGGTGATCAGTTTGACGCATTTATATTTTTTTCTCCTCAAAAAGTATTAATTGCTTCGGTCTCATTAAACGCCTATTAAAACATCCTGTGTTGGTTTTCTTTATTGTTACTGATTTGTTCTTAACTTCTTGTAATTGAACGCCTTCCTAGGACATGCAATCAATGAAATATTTCACGTGTTAAATTCCTTTCTCCATGCACATGACCTGTGATTCAGACGATAATTTCCTTTCTGTGTTTATTTGCTCTTGTTAGCATTTCCCTGTCTTAATGAACATTTTTCAGATTTGCCTTTTTGCCGTTGCCTATACAATGGATCGCTGCTTAGCTGTCTGGTATATTCTTGTGTTTTTAGGTGGGTGATTTTATCTTGTAATATGCTCTTTAACTGATCCACAGGTTTAGGCACGGGAGGATTGCTGGGTGGTGATTTTCTTTGGATAATGTTTCTCTTCTTTTTTTTGAAACACTAGTCGGTCTTAATTTGGAACCTTTTTTTAAAAAAAAAACAAAAGATATTTATCAGATATTTTCTTTACTTTTATTATATCCAGATATTCATTTAATCTTGGGAAACTAATTATCTTTTCATTACATTATGCTAATAGTCCAGGTAATACATTGCATATTTTGTGGATGTCAATCACATTAAAAACAAATTTATCGTGCTAAAATAACATTCATGTTTATATTATTGCTCTGTGATACAGTGTTGCATATGCTTACCCAGCAACCACCATTTGAAGAATCAGGTAGAATTGCTTGTTTTTGTTTCGATTGCTTTTATGTATGAGTAATGATTCTTCTAGCTTTTTATGGTTGATATTTGAGAATGCGAGTGCTACAAGAATTGTAAGAATACATTGCTTTAGAATCTGATCAACTGATAGATTCTGTTTCTGTTGAATTTATTCTTCAAGGTACTTCAAACAAGTTAACACCATTGCAACTGGAGAGCTTGCTGACAGAAGGGAAAACTTCAAGATTTTGGCTGGTAAATTGAACAGAAGTTCTTTCCGAATCTTTTATACTTGTTATTCAGATATCTGAATATGTGGGTTTTGGCCTTTGGGTGTGAAACCGACGAGTTAGTAGTAAATAAACCAGAAGATGAAAAGAAATTACCTGTTCCTCGTGTTGTGATGGCGAGACCATTTTAAACTTGTTCCTCATACTCGTGTTACAGAAGAGCCTGAGACTTGGTTGCTATGCCCTTCTAGTTTGTTTGGTGGATGCATTTGCAAATATATCAGCACCTAACATTCTTTTACTATTGAGACTTCTTTTTACTTGGTTGTGTGAGTTTGCAGGTGGGTTCCGTGCCTCATATTCATCTGCTTGCATTCGGTCAAGCCGATGCTTTTCTGAGCTCTCAATCACGTAAGTTTCTTCTTTCTTTTCATATTGAAGCTCCTTTCTGTTTTCTTACTCACCACACAAATTCAAGTATTTGCACTCTCTCTGGTTATTTTTGCGAGTACTTGTCCTCAGTTTCAAACTTCAAAATTTGTCAGTTGGCTTCCAAGTGCTGATGGTCTGCACTAAAATGCAATTCAATCTTTCTTGTTCTTCTATTTTGCTTGAATACGTCTAAATCAACATCAAAATAGCAAGGAAATGAGAGTGAAAAATCTGCTCTTTTGTGCATGGAACTAGTGTTGGAGGTATACTGATGCGGCCAAGATCTTACAACTATTTCTGGTTCATATTGCTGCATGGCAGATATTCAAACAAATTTGTCTTTTGGAATCGTTGATCTCGGACTCTTCCCTAATGCTGCAGAAAAGTTTGGAATCTCTCTAAGCGGTATGTTACATGAGACTACAGCCTTGTCAAATTGGTTTGTGACTTTTATTTCTATTTTTTTAGTTCTTTTTGTTATCACACTCTTTTTACAGTTGATGTGATGACTCGTCTCTCTCAGGAAGCATGAGCCAGCTTCCGACGTTTATCTTATTTGACAATGCCACTGAGGTCACCCGTTACCCAGAGTTGGACTTCGAAGGAAAGTACTTTCAACCTACCATTACGAAGGTACGATATAACGTAGAAGTAGGGCTGTTTCGCAATCAGATGAATGTCTTGAAATAAGGGTTGCATGTTTATACTCTTATAATTTCATGCATCTTTCCACTAATCAAGTATCTTAAGTTATAATCATGGATTTTTTGGATTTCAGGGACTTCTTGCTCGGCATTTCGAGCTTGATCGGCACCTGCTTGACTATGTGAATGGAAAATAGCCATAGGCCATTGCTAGGATGTTTGTCACACTCTAGATTTTCGGTTAAAATCTCTATGATCTTCCTGTTTTTGTAATTTCGGTAGCATACAAAAATGCATTATAAGCCCACTAAGAGCAAGCCTGAATTAGCGAGTTTCCTGGAAGCCACGCCATAGCCACGCCGCGCCAGCATGTGGGAGGGTGTTTCTTCATGGGGTCCAACTTCATTCAAATACCCTGAACAGTATTCCAACTTCATTCTTCATGGAGGTGCCCAAAGTTCAGAGAACCCATAGTTTGTTCCCATTATGCCCTAGTCCCCCGACTGTTTCAAATTCAGTGCCTCCTAGAGCGTGACGTTCATCGTGGTTCAGTGTTGGAAGACCACCCCAAATTGAGAGGCTGTGTCTTCCGCCACGCTTGCTTCTTTGATCGGCAGCCAATATTTGCTGATGGGTTCTGTTTAATTTAGATTTTAGGGGATGTTTGGGTTATTTCAGAAGTGATTTTACAGTTACGAAACAAACATGTGAAAGAATTTATCTTGATTTACAGAAACAAAATACTTCTGGGTGTTTCCAAACATCCCTTTATATTGCAGAAATTGATTCTGCTGTGTTGAGTTTGTTGATGTTTCTGCTGTGTTTGAGTTTGTTGATGTTGGTGCCTGTATCTCATTGAAAATATGGTATGATGTCCGAAGGGAGTGGGGCGGCCGGAATCATGGGTCGCGGAGGCCAAACCGGGCACGAGACATGAGGCGAGGCTTCCCAGAAGATGTTTGGGAATTTTTGTTTTTCAATTTTCGAGGGCGGTAGCAGGTGTGAAGCTCAAGTTCTGATGCGGGGCCCACCATTAGAAAACGACACGGCACGGCCACGTCATAGCCGCATGATGATTGATGGGCTGTCCTGCTGCTTTGCTCCCGAATATTCTTTTCTAGGATCTCGTTACTTCAATATTCTAAATGCCAACCTTACTTTACTTTTTCGGCTCCTTTTGACATTTAGTAAATTTTATTTTAATGTAAATCAGATGCATAAAATTGGTGAGCAGAATGTCTCGAGATAAAAGTGGGAGACTTTCGAACCCAAACATCCTCCATATTTTACATAAGAATAGAATATAATTGACATGAAAATATCACATGTTTTGTTTTTTACGCATAGAGAAAGAAGAAGAGATGAAGCCAGTATTTACGGAAATCAAACTAAATTTGAATATAACTTTTTGCCAAAAACTTGAATATAACATATCATATAAAGTTAAAGAGATAATGAGTTGTATATAACTGATTAGGATGTCTTGGCCCGCCCTGAGGGGGAAATTATAGAGTAACTGAGTAATATATTTGTTCAGGGAAAATTAAAAAAAAAAAAACCAAAGATGAGGAAAATAAATAGCGGAGGAAGGAAGGCGGAGAAGAGAGACGGCGCGTGGGGAGGCGATGCGAGTGGGAGCAAGTGATTGAAAATGGGGGGAGGAGACACAGAATGACATGCTCTGTCTGATGTGATATGAAATGTCTTCCTCGTTCACCGTGATTGCCTCCTTATGTTCTTACTCCATCCCTCTCACTCCCCCTACGGCTTATTATATTATTATTATTATTATTCATTTTTAATTTTTTTTATGTCTCTTATATTTTAAATATATATATAAGATATAAAAACTTTAAATTTTTTGCGGCGATAAAATTTTATTTTATTTACTTAGATTATAAACTCTGGCCTCATACTTTATCTTTTTAAGTTTAATCTTGTTTGTTATTAAATGTTTTATAAACATATACTCCTCCGGTCCTTAATATAGGACCCAATTAAAAGGGTACGATGAGAGAAGCCAGTGAATTGACAATTAAAAGAATATTTATTTTTAATCTAATTTTTAAAAAATATGATTAAATAAAATTAGATTACACAATATAATTTGTGTTTAGATTGGTTTTTATAAATTAATTTGTAAAATAAAAATATGTTTTAATTATCATTGAATAAATAAGTTTAGTTTTTAGAATGATCAAAATAAATGATTTTTTAATAATTAAAATAATTAAAATTATGAACTTAGAAAATATAATTTTAAATTCTTATAATGTGAAAAATTATATTTAATAAATAAATATATTTAAATTAAAAATAATAGTAATACGAAATTTTTTAAGCAAAAATAATATTAGTAGTTAATTGGATAATATGCTATGTATAATTTATGTAAGTAGTAAATAAAAAATAATATTAAAGATTCAAAAACTTCTTAAAAATTGTTTAAAATGATTTTTATTTAGAGAATATTAAAATTAAAATTAAACCTAATTGAGAAGTATAAGGGATATACAGAGAGAAGTATAAGAACAACGTAATCATAAAGATAAAAAATATCTTTTAACTCTAAAAAGTTATTTTTACATAAGTTATAAGTTTTAGGTGTTTTTATAATCACATTTGAAAAACAGAATTTTTGACTCAAATTAAATTAGCTAAAATTTATGATAAATAACTTTCAAATTTCAAATTTGTAAATAGACTTATCATGCCTGCAAACTATTTTTTTTCCTCTCAAAACGGATTGTTGGACGAGGGTCGCCCCAAGCAAACCTTTTGCATTTTTATTATTGGCACCGTTGATCTAATCTTGCGCATTTCAATTTGACACGTGTTGAAACTCACTCTGTGTGAAGGGTTACTAGCCGCACCCCGCACGGAATCCACACTCGCAGAAGGTGGGGTCACGCGTGCAGTGTGCAGCCCCACCCTCCCATGTGCTCTCTGCCATATGGAAGCTTGTTCTATGCAACAGGTCATCCCCACACCCCCGCTTGGGCCCCACCTTAAAAAAAAAATTCTCAAAAACGATCGTGGGTGTTTTCAAAAAATTGAGGTTATCAGTGTAATGACTATTTTTTAAATCTGCGGAATAATTTTAAAAAACAAAATTGAAAAACAAGAAAGGAGGTGGGGGCGCCAGATCGTTGAGGTGACATGCAAATGCTGCCACCTTATCTTGCAAGTTATGCAATTTCAAATTGCTTTTTCATCAGTGGCCCTCTTTTGCTCTGTTTAATTAATTCTATTCTGTCGGTATCAAATATATAAAATCAACCTTTTCGTCCTGGACTCTTTCACCCAAAACCACATTATTGTTCATATCTTTCAAAAGTGCCATCTTTAGCTGCCTTTGTGTGCATTTTGATCACCCTCCCTTGTTTGATACGGCAATTAATTAAGATTCATATCAATCATTTAGTGGACCAATCAATACCAATTCAAGTTGGGTTGGGTGGATTGAGGAAAAAAAACACTCCCATTGTTTTTTTTTTAACAAGTGACTAATTAAGATAAAATCAATTGTTTCGTCTTATTACAAATATTCTGTTCGTTTTACAATGTAAGTTATTTTAACTAATTTATCAAAATTACAAAATGGTAGTTGATTCATTATATCAAATCAATTTTTTTTCCCAACGTTACTCATACTAAATGAGATTGTGAGGAAGGGAAGACAAATATAAAAAATTATATTTGAGCATTAATTTTAGAGATAAAATTAACAATCAATCATTAACTACTACTCCCCAAGTAACTTACATTTTGAATCGGTCATTATTCTAAAAACAACTTATATTATGCGCCCGATGGAATATAAGATCTACTAGGAAGTTTTGATTTAATCTTAAATGCAAAATCTATTTATATTATACTAATAATTTAATAAAATACATTAAATATGATGACCTATACATGCTAATTTTATTACTTTAATGTAATTATCTGTTTATTTTACTAATAATTTTTTATTAAAAAAAAAAAACCCCAGACCCTGGTTTGAGTCTAACTATCTAGAGATGCGGAGTGTTGAAGAATGGAGGTCCACTTGGAGTGGTTTGCCATTAATGCCGCATTTGAGCCGCTCACTTTTGGCCGGCCGTGACCTTCTTCCATACTCTCTCGCTATCTCACTCTCTTTCCCTTTAATCCATGTTGGACAAGTTTGCCAAACAAGCAAAATCCACCATAACCCACATTATGTTCTTCCTCCATCCCCTTTTTTGAAAAAGCAAAATTGACCTTAACACATTCATTAATTTTTATTTTTTTTTTTGGACTCAACATTCATTAATTTAATGGCAGCAACCGGCGGAATTCTTAGGCACGTATATTAGTTACGATTAGAGAGATCCATTCATTTGCTTGCTTGCTTTGACTATTGACTCATGTTTCATTCCTTAATTCTCACTACATTCCAATGCCGTAATCTTCAGCGTGCCTTCCTTTGTATAAATTAGACTTTTGATCTCTTTGCCAAATTCTAATAATATACTACATCTGACCTTAATTATAAGAGCTAGTTGACTAATTTGAGAAGATCAAGAAAATAAATTAAGTTCGTTATTTATAATAAATAGGTGTTATTTTTTTAAAACATCCTTACTAATCAAGTGTATTGGATAAAACTATCATTATTAGAAAAACTATCTTAAAAAAATGTATAAATATAAGAGACAAGTGGATTAGGATCTTATATTTAAAATTAAAATAAAAGTCAAACAAGATCTTATATTAAAGGCCTGAGGTAGTATTTGATTATAGGAACACAATATCCGGCTGACAAAAAGTTTCTTTTTTTTTTTCTTTCTTCCTTCAATATATATATATATATATATATATATATATATATATATAACGTGTTAGGGAATGAAGAGAAATTTTCAATACAATGGGCGCAGCGAGTCATACGAAATTCATTCCAGCCCGCATGCGAGCAACCCAATTATGCTGTCTTCTCTTTTCTTTCTCCCTCATACCCCCAAAAGAAAAACAATTAGTAAAATGAGCTGGTTTTATAAAAACTGTGAAATGGACAATTCTTAACAGTGCGTGTCTCTATGACTTGAACCACACATGGCACAAACTCCTCGAAACGCACCCGAAGATGAAGTTTTGTTGATCAAATATAACGAATGCGTCACAAATTTGCATGATTTTGGATAATATATTAAACCCAGTCCCATTGCTTGTGTTGCACTTCAAATTCTCATCATATCCCCGCGTTGCATCTCTCTACTTTTTTTTTTTTTTGTTTCCCGCAATTTCTCATGTTGGCTCCAAAAAAATTTTTATTTGCCCATTTTCAACTAATGACTGTCAATTCACTGTACTGAACCTGTTTTCTGTGATACTCTCGTTACAAAATGGGGATCACATTCGAACTCAAATCAAACCACTTGGATCAAAACGTAAATGATATGAATGTTGGAACTCAAAGCGAACAAACACATAAAACAGAAGTAATTCCCAGACAACAAGGGACCAAAGCAGAGGGAGGCCAATCATGTGAGAGACATTTTTTAGTGTCTCGCCAGAAATGAGGTGAAAGCGAAAGAAGCAAATAGTCCACCACGATGGCTTGTCTGTGTGGGGAGCAACACTTTACACAACGCACGCGTCGTGAGTGCGAGTGTGGGTCGCAATTACCCACTCTGATTACAAGCTCGAAGGAGCCAAAACAAAACAGAGGAGTGCATTAAAAGCAACGAGAAAAGCGAAGCGGCACAAACAGCTAAAAGGAGGTAAAAGAATGACGTGAAAACAAGTATGGTGGCTTATTCTTATTCTCCTGTCTGGTATTTGGGGTTTCTCCTATAACCAAAATCCCAATCCCGATATACCCAACGCTGCTTTTCCTATTCACTCCTCTGCCCGGCCCTATATCTCATTATTCATATCCAACTATTCCCCAGACATACTCTGAGCCCTTCTTTAAACTCTGCAGTTTTATTCCCTTTGCATGCCTGCTGGTGATCTCATGCTTAGTTAACAAAAGGCCACAGGTAGGCTCTCCTGGCTATTTCCCCATTAAAAATGTCAGGCTCTCATCAGTTTTTGAATTTCATGATATAATGAAAATGTTGGTTGGGTTCTGAGAAGAAGGATGATGGCTGTGAGTTCTGGGTGTAAGGAGGGAAGCAAGGTGGGGATGGACAACGGAAAGTATGTGAGGTACACGCCAGAGCAGGTTGAAGCTCTGGAGAGGCTTTATCACGAATGCCCCAAGCCCAGCTCCATGCGTCGCCAGCAGCTCATCAGAGAATGCCCCATTCTCTCTAATATCGAGCCCAAGCAGATCAAAGTTTGGTTCCAGAATCGAAGGTATCCCTTTCGACTTTTCACATGAGTTTCCCGCTAAAACGTCAATTTCTCTTCAATATTCGACTTGCTTGAGTGAATTTAGTTTGTGAAACTAGAGAAAGTGATGTGTTTTGACTCTTGCGTTTCCATTACTTTCTCTTAAGATCCCATCAAACTGATTTTAAAGCGAAATCATTATAAGTGAAGATTCGGCTGTGCCTGACTCGTTACAGACTTGCAGTAAATATTTTCCACTCCTCCTCACCTCTCTTGTTTTCTTTTCTTTTTTTTTTTTCTTCTTTTCCTTCCTGCAACCATTCGAGATATATTTCCGTAGTATTTAGCTTTGCATCAGAGGACGAATACATTGATTCTTCTTCATCTTCTTCTTATCCTCCGTTGTTTGAGTGATAAATGGAGCATTTTGCATAGTTCCCCAACTGTACTGATCGTTACATATGAACTTTTTTTTCACCAATGGCTCGATGAAATCATTTCTGATAGAAGGAAGGGTGCGGGTTTGATTTTCGCCTGGGCCGGGCGGGGTGTGTGTGTCTGTTTGACTTTTTGTAACAAAAAAGTTGAATTTTTTTTTTATTATGTTGACTATAATTGCAGATGTAGAGAGAAGCAGCGGAAGGAATCGTCACGCCTGCAAGCCGTAAACAGGAAACTGACGGCCATGAATAAACTACTGATGGAGGAAAATGAAAGATTGCAGAAACAAGTGTCACGGCTGGTTTATGAAAACAGCTTTTTCCGCCAGCAGCCGCAGAATGTAATGCTTCTCTTCCTTCTTTACCTCTTTTATGTTTTGATTCATTTCCGAGTTAGTTTGGTTACGTAACGATAAAGATTGTTGAACAGACGACCCTTGCTGCGACGGACACAAGCTGTGAGTCGGTGGTAACCAGCGGTCAGCACCATGTGACGCCTCAGCATCCACCAAGGGATGCCAGCCCTGCTGGGTCAGTTGAAATAATCTTCGTTTCTTGGCTTGATTCCTAATTTCCTATTCTTCGCCTGAGTTATTCTCTGTGGCTTAATCGGGTTGTCTCTATTGTGTGTAGACTTTGTCCATTGCAGAGGAGACCTTAGCAGACTTTCTTTCAAAGGCCACTGGAACTGCTGTGGAGTGGGTCCAAATGCCTGGGATGAAGGTTTACCCCTCACCTCTTGTCATCATCGGAATCTGTTCACGCGAGTACACTGCATTATTCTTTTCCTTTTCAGTATATGAACAATATTCAATTAAATAAAGTACATCATCAGCCTTACTAACATTCTAGGCAACTTGCACAATACATGATCCGAATCACTAAGCAGTGATACATTATCAATTCATCATCTTACCCTTATTTTCTGTATTAAGCTCATTTTAACGATCCAGTAATTTCGAGCCATTCAGGAAAAAAAAACAGTCCAGTAATGCTAGACTATTGGTATCTGTTTTTTCTTTTTTTGGTGTTATTCAGTAATATATATATATATATATATATATATATATATATATATAAGTTCCGTGTTTTTGCATGCGCGCAGCCTGGTCCGGATTCCATTGGAATCGTTGCTATTTCTCATGATTGCCCTGGAGTGGCAGCACGAGCCTGCGGCCTTGTGGGTCTGGAACCTACGAGGGTAAGTTCCCCTCGGCATGTCTGAGCATGTTAAAAGTAGAGGGAGATTTTTCTGTTTTTTCTTCTGAAATGGAGACACATTGATTGAAAATGTATGTACAGGTTGCGGAAATACTCAAAGATAGGCCCTCGTGGTTTCGTGATTGCCGAGCCTTGGATATTCTGAATGTGATGCCCACTGGAAATGGGGGAACAATTGAAATGCTTTACATGCAGGTACCACTACTAACCATAGATGATATGTTCTCCGCCGCTTGTTTTGTATATTTGGAAGTTTACTTAATGTTTTTTAAACATTTCCCACCTGGGCTAGTTGTATTCGCCGACAACTTTGGCTCCTGCTCGTGACTTCTGGCTGCTGCGCTACACATCTGTTTTGGAGGACGGCAGTCTAGTGGTATGTACCCCTGATTCCTCCAAGTGAATTCCCCACTTTCTTCCTTTTCTGTCCTTATGACATTTACTTGGGTTGCTTTTTAAAAATAAATAAATAAATATTTATGATATATTTTCAGGTATGTGAAAGATCGCTTAACAACACCCAGAATGGACCTACAGTGCCTCCAGTGCAGCCCTTTGTTAGGGCAGACATGCTGCCTAGCGGGTATCTGATCAGACCTTGTGAAGGAGGTGGATCCATTATTCATATTGTTGACCATATGGATTTAGAGGTAGGCACCCTTGCTCTATAAATTGAATCAAACGCATTATAACTCATTAATTTGACTCGTTGGTTGTTTGAATTTAGCCCTGGAGTGTTCCTGAAGTGTTGCGCCCACTTTATGGGTCATCAACGCTGCATGCGCAGAAGACAACAATGGCGGTACGCCTCATGTTTCTATCTGATGGCTTACGCTATAACCTTTACATTGGTGTTAAGGGCTGATAGTTCCTTATATGGGAATTTTGCTTTAAAGAACTCATGCTTCACGTAGTAACCTTTTGATTGTCATTCAGGCCTTACGTCATTTGAGGCAGATCTCTCAAGAATCTTCTCAACCAAATGTCTCCGGATGGGGGAGAAGGCCTGCAGCTCTACGTGCACTTAGTCAGCGATTGAGCAAGTTTGTCTCATTCTCCTGTTCATTGTTACTACTACAAATAATTGACTGTGGTAGTCAAACTTATTCTTCTGTTTTTGGCAGGGGATTCAATGAAGCAGTCAATGGGTTTGCAGACGATGGCTGGTCCATGTTAGAAAGTGATGGCATTGATGATGTTACCCTTCTGGTGAATTCATCTCCCAACAAGATGATGGGAGTGAATTTTGTCCAGAGCAATGGTTTTCCTTATTTGAGCAGTTCCGTGCTATGTGCCAAAGCATCAATGCTCTTACAGGTATACTTTGTGATGCTTCGCTAAGTTGTATACGCATTTTGATCTCGGACCTTGTTTATTAACAGTTTACTTTGAATTAAAATGTATAATTTGAATTCCCGATCAATGTTGGTGGCAATTTCTATTTATTTGTTGTTATTTCGTAATTTTCTGCTTATGCTCTCTTCCTATCTTTTGTAGAATGTCCCTCCAGCAATTCTTCTCAGATTCTTGCGGGAGCATCGATCAGAGTGGGCAGATAGCAGTATCGATGCTTACTCAGCTGCTGCAATCAAAGCTAGTCCCTGTAGTTTGCCTATAGCCCGAACAGGAAGTTTTGGGGGTCAGGTTATTCTGCCTCTGGCTCACACTATTGAGCATGAAGAGGCAAGTTATATGCCAATACTCTTGAATTAACCACGCATATTGCCGTTTACCCTTTCTTTCCTTTAATCTTCATTAAACATTAATTATTCTTGCCTTCAATTCATATGGAGAGTATCGTTCTCTTGATTTGCTTACTTTTTCTATACATTGTGAACTAAAATGCATTTTGTTTTCAAACAGTTCATGGAGGTCATCAAGCTTGAAACATGGGTTACTATAGGGATGACATGACTATACCTGAGGATGTTTTCCTCTTGCAAGTGAGTACTTCAATTAGTTGCGAGGATGATGAGATCTGCGTATAGTTATACAAGGTTCTTTTCAACCATACCTATAAAACTAACAATTATTTTGGCTGCACTTGTCCACTTGTCCCCAGCTCTGTAATGGAGCAGATGAGCATGCAAATGGTACCTATGCAGAACTCATCTTTGCTCCTATTGATGCTTCTTTCTCTGATGATGCACCTATTTTACCTTCTGGTTTTCGTATCATAGCTCTCAACTCTAACACAGTAAGTCTTTAGAATAACATAAAGTTTGATTGCGCTGGTTTTGAAGTTTGTTTCCCCTGCTCCCTGTCGTTCTTTGAGCAAGGCCTGTGACATTTTCTTCCTAAATATGGCGTAGGATGCTGCCAGTACAAATCGTACACTTGATCTTGCTTCTGCTCTTGAAGTGAAAACCACAGCAAACAAAGCAGGCAGTGACAACAACGGTAACACAAAATCGGTGATGACCATGGCATTCCAGTTTGCATTTGAAGTCCACCTTCAGGATAGTGTAGCCTCTATGGCCCGGCAGTATGTCCGCAGTATTATTGCATCTGTTCAAAGGGTTGCCTTAGCACTCTCCCCTTTACATTTTGGTTCTCGTAATGGTTTGCATGCCCCGCCTGGTCCTCCTGAGGCACAAACACTTGCTCGTTGGATCTGTCAAAGCCATAGGTGTGTTCTTAACTCCTGTTCTTTGCATGAGTGGATTTATGATCTGTACATCTCAATCAAACTCTTGGCTTAACGCTGTAATCCCATGCTAAACAATATAATCCAGGAAAATGTCTGAAATTCCAAGAAAAACATTACTAACTACGTCTTGAAGCAAGTTCTGCCGAAAGAGCTAATATTGTTACATCTCTGCTCTAGTTCCATTTGCCAGTATCTGCTTAACGTCACTAAACTCCAAAAATTGTTTTCACAAACACAGGCTTGGTGTGGAATATTATACGACCAAACTGCCTTTGGCATTAAGGCTGAACCACGTATTTTATAACTCGTGGAAATTTTATACATGATGTGATGACCTTATGACTTTTTTGTTCTTTTGAAAATTGTGTAATGAGGACCATTGTATTTAAAACGTTGACATTCCTTGCAGATGCTATCTAGGGGTGGAACTGCTAAAATGTGAAGGTACTGAATCCATTCTCAAATCCCTTTGGCACCACTCAGATGCGGTGCTTTGCTGCTCTTTAAAGGTTATTCTCTTGATCATTATCATCTTCAACTTAATACTAACAACTTTCTCCTCTGTCTATTAGGCCTATACTGTATAAGCTCCTGCGATTGTCTGCTGTGTTGTTTCCTTTCCTCTTGCTTTCTTTCACAACATTAATATTTAAGATGGCACAATTTTTTTATATGATCTTTCCAGGCATTACCCACGTTCACATTCGCCAACCAAGCTGGACTTGACATGCTTGAGACGACTTTGGTGGCTCTTCAAGACATCACTTTGGAGAAAATCTTTGATGACAACGGAAAGAAAACCCTTTTCTCTGAGTTCCCTCACATAATGCAGCAGGTATATATTGCCCTTTTTTTCACTAGATTGATGAAAGCCAATGTCTGACTGGTTCTGATAAAGCAAAGCGTACGAAGTGTGGGTATCACATGCTTCCACAAACATCTATAACTCGTGTTCCTTTTACTATAACATTTAGATACCATGTTATTACTGCGTCTGCTGGGACCATAGTTATCTATTTGGGAGATAAATGGACATCAGATGTTGGTGCTTTCAGATTCTAAAGAGGCATATTGCTATGATGATGCAGGGCTTTATGTGCATGCAAGGAGGCATCTGCTTATCCAGCATGGGGAGGCCAGTGTCCTATGAGAGAGCAGTGGCATGGAAAGTGTCGAACGAAGAAGAAATGGCGCAATGCATATGTTTCATGTTCATCAATTGGTCTTTTGTCTGATACCTTAGAGAAAAGTACATAGTCTAAGGAAGTAGAGGCTAGAGCAGGGTAGTATCGTCCTCTTATTTGAACTTGGAAGAATGTCTAGAATGTCGCATATAAGACTGTCTTACTTAATGTGGGCATGAAGCCCTTGCATGCTCCGATTTTTTGGCTGTCAGTTCCTATATATATTACGCCTCTTGGGTCTTCGTGTATTGTTCTCTATCCTTCCCTCTTACATTGTCGAAGAACCCAGTGGATGAGAGGCCCGTTTTGCTTCGTACTAATCCAATTCGAAGTCTTTGGATCGCAGACTCTGCTCCAAAATTGGCTTGGTTCCAACATGTAGAATCTATGTTGAATCACCGTTTAGCAGGGAATCATACGATGAGACGTGCGTGGCCACTTTAGACAGTTGAAATGAATCCGAGAGTGGGCAACCAGGCCGAATGACGTAAGGAACGAATCTTAATGATTAATATGATTCATCCCTTTGCTTCGGACTCGTCATTTTCCTACGAAGGAATCTTTGTCAGCTTTTGCTTCAGATTTCCAAAATTTTCAAGATTCCATTAATTGTTCTCTGCGATAATAAGAACATGTTTAATATTCTTCCGGTAATGTATCTTATATTTAGGACTAGAAATAGATTTTATATTTAATATCAGAAGAAGTAATTTTTATTGTCTAAATTAATTAAATAACAATATTATAGTCAGTGCAAGACAAAAAGATTCATTTTTCACTAGGGCACCGTTTGGGTGACACCCCAAACCATGGTTTGGGTGATAAGTCACCCAAACACCCACCTAATTTGCACAAATCGTGGTTTTGGAAAAAGTAAAATTTTTTTGCTTTTGGAGAAAAAAGGGAGAGTGTGAGAGCCTATAGAATATGTATCTTGTTATTTTTTTTATAAACATATTTTTTTAAAAACATATTTAATCTTATATTTTATAAAAGATTCATTTTTCACTAGGTGAATCTAATTAAAAACATATTTGTTAACCCACTATGAGGTGTGTAGAGCTGGTAAAACAAACTCAGCCCGTGGGTCCAACCGGCCAAAAAAGGCTGGCATGCCAACCTGTATCGTTTTTTGTTCGTTCCGTCACAAGCTAGCTCGCTTTCTTTCTTTTTTTTTAATAAATTTTTTATGAAATTTTCATTATATTATATAACATAGTTGGAGGATTTTGACCTTCAAATTTCACCATTACCTCATTTATATCATTGCATATATAATTAAACACTTTATATATGTGTATAATTATATATAGACTATAGAGAACATCATCATCTATCTTTTATTTTTCATCTATTTATCGTTACTATGCATATCTTTATAAGATTAAATAAATATATGATGCTTATATATATACACATACATGTAAGAGATCTACTTAACTAATTTGAATAAGAAAGTTAATTAAATTAATTATTTATAAAAAAAATGTGCTAGTTTTTCTTGAATATCTTCTTAAATTATAAATTAATTCTCAATTTATTTTATTACAACCTGCTACTCAAGTTCAAGACTCTAAATCTAATTTTGACATTTCAAACTAAGTCCAACTCGTATTAATAATAATAGTTTTTTCCTTAAAAAAAATTAGGCGGGCTGATAGGCTCAGGCTGGCAAAAGGTGCAGATTACTTCAGCCCGCATCATTATTTACTCGCACAGTGATGGGCTAGCCCGTATCGGTACCGACAGCCCACTTTACTAGCTCTACAGGTGTGGGTGAACTATTTTCAGAACATGTAGTACTCACGAGACTTCTCAGAAATTATTCATGCGAGTGGAAGAATGAAAATCTAATCTAATTCAATTCGAAAACCTTGTTCATTCTACAATATAAATCCAGGAAGGACACTACTATTTTAGACATTACGAGTTAGAGAGTAAAGTCTGTCTCAGAAAATCCCTTTGATGACATGTATAATTAATTTTAATTAAAAAAATAAACGTAGAAAATTAATTAAAATTAACCCACTATTGGAATTAAAAAATAGATATGCAATCAAGTCTCTTTGTCAATGTATGTGGAATAGCAGATCTTATAATGGTAGTATAACAAGACCGGTCATAATAATAGGGTTGTAATTGAGCTGAGAAGAGTATTACTCCCCATCTAAAATATAATGTCCATTTAAGAGTTCTGGCTTGATCCTAAGGCTCAATTCTCTATTATTATCCCTTACATTGAGTGTTTTTTCATAATATATTCTTAGTTATGGGTTTTTTTTAATTTTTATGAATTAATTTTTAATCATTAAAAGGTAGGGTATTTTCGAAAAATCATCACAAATTTTCTCCAATTAATCGCAAATAATCATCTTAGCTTTTTTTTTTTGGGATCTTACGGATTGGTCAAAAGAATTTTATGCTTAGAAACGGAAGAAGTAATGTTTAGTTTTTCGACAACGCTAGCTAATTATTAGTATTTATTGCTGTTACTTGGTAGGAAAATAATATTGGCAGTAAAAAAAACAAAGAAGAAAATAATCTTTTGCATAGTATGATTGACGTGGGAAATCAAGAAGAACCGAAGAGAAAACAAATAAAAAGCGACTTTTAAGAAGCGTTTAAAGAGGATGACAAGATCTTAAATTCTTCGAGTAACCAAATTGAAAGACAGCAGATTGGCATAACCATGTGATGAAGTCAAAAGCGCAATCATTGGCTGAGCACCAGTGCTGTTCCATGCACCACAAAAGTCAAATTCACAAACTCCTCGTCCTGTTCATTTACCAACTTCACCCCCTTCCCTTTGAATTCTCTTGTGGGAAAATGTGCCAGCTTCCTGCAATATCCGATGCTGGTTTTCCACTTTGCACGTGTCCCAATCATTATCATTATTCATTCTGATTATGCATTGACATTCTAAATTACTAATAACCTCCCGGCTAGCTGTCTTCTATTGTTTGATTGATACAAGCACATATATATATATATATATATATATATATGTAAATCAATCCTCAAAGTAAACTAAAAAGGCAACTAGCTAGGAAGATGGGAAGACATATGGGCATCATCGTTTCTCAAACGTAACTCTTGCTACAGCCAAAGTAAACCAGAGAGGGGAGACTTTAACAGAAAAATATTCAGAAGAAAAGGGGCTTTTTCTGAGTCGAAAGGATGAAGCCAAAGAAGCTTTTTGCATGGTCTCCGAGGGTTATCATTGATATCTCGGGGGAGCTTTTGAAAAGAAAGAAAGCACTGCGAAGAAATCATATCTGTGCCAGCCATACGCAGCTAGTCCTTTCCTCCCAGCAACGTCTCAGCCACAGTTTTTATATCTTTACACTTAAACTCATTCTCATTGATGGAATCTTCTAACCGGAACAGATCGAGGATCCTTGCAAGGCCATCATTACTCAGCCCATGAAATATGGAAAATTATTTGTTTCTCGCAGAGAGAGAGAGAGAGAAGATGAGCAGTATGGATCATTAAAGCATACAAAGAAGGTGGGTCACAAGAAAGTGAGTTTGTGGTCAGCCTGTATGGGTGGAAAGATACCCTCTATATATATATATATATATGCACTCCTACTTTACCCCATGCCGGTGGACTTCATATATATTTTCTGCTTCATCATACACTAACACGCAGATCGAAGATATAAAGATTAATCGCTTTGGTTTGAACCCGATTCTAGCTAGCTAGGTTTTTCATCAGATAGTGTACTCTAAGGAAGAAAATCAAGAAACGTGGTGAGAATAATGTAATGAATCCATATATGCTTAGCTTGTAGGGGGTATAACAAGTTAAGTTGAGGAAATTACAGAGAGCCATGTCGTTTAGTGATGTGTGAAGAATGTGCAGTTATCATGAAATTTTCAAACTTTATTGCATCATCATCATCATGACAACAGGAAAGCGACAATGAGAATATATTTATAATCACTACTGCATCAATGATCAATCCTAATATATATAATTATAACCTCGCTAAAAGGTTTCTATTCCAGTTTTTTCCCCCCCTCATTCAACACAGAAAAGGAAAATATGTCGCCGTGTAGTTATATAATACTCCTCCGGTTTTTAATATAGGATCCAATTGTTGAGTTGGTTTTGATCCTAAATATAAGACCCATTTTTTATATTTATCAGTTTTTCCTAAATTACTCCTATGGATACTCCCTCAACCATAATCAAGTAGAAAAGGAAGATATGGTATTAAGAAAGATGATTATGGTATTTTAGGAAAAACGTGTCACATTTCTTATAATTAACTAACTTACCTAACTTCCTCGATTTAATCAAATTAGTTAAATGGGTCCTATATTAAGGACTAGAAGAGTAGGAGGATATCCCAGCTCTTCAATAATTTGTGTGTCTGCGCACGCCCTGCATGTTCGCCCATCAATTGGGGTATATATATTGGTAAGATACTTAGAATGTGGAACTTGTGCAGTTCCAATTACTCGCTGCTGCTATATATTCAATTACTATTCACAAACTTCTACCTAACACTTGTATGGTGCAAAGCAAGACAGAGAGAAATTAAATAAACAAAGAAATCAAGAAAGAAATTTTATTATTTTTTGTTACTCCTGATACCGGATACCTTTTCGTTTTTAGAAGCTTAGTATTTTTCTTTTAAAAAAAAACTCACATGTACGCGTAAGATTCTTTTAAATAAAATAAACAGAGACAATATAATTATGATATTATATTGTTATTATGATTTACACTAGTTCAGCATTGAATCCCAAATTTAGAAAAGAAAAACATCTTCCTAGCAATCCCTTGGTTGCTCAACATTTTAGTTGTGGGAAGCTACAACTTTCATCAAACTAACCAAAAAAAAGAAAGGTTAAAATCCATCATCGAAAACAAGTAAAAAAGGAAAAAACAAAGAGTAACATCACAAACAAAATATATATTTCTTGTGAAGGGTGAGGATGGAGGTTAAACACAGGGCGATGGGGAAGCTGTCACAGCGTTTAAGGTTTTGAACACGTGGCTTGCGCTCGGCCTAGCTGTGGGGTCGGTGGCTGTGCACTGGAGGGCCAGGTTCAGGACCTCAACGATGCCGTTTTGAGCTGATGATGCAATCCCGCCCTTCATGATCGGGTCGACCCATGTATCCAGATGACAGTCCGAATAACAATAACGGGCCCATTCCACTATGCTCTCGTGCTGCATGCCCGCTTCTTCGTCCACTGAACTTCTTCCCGTCAATAATTCTATCAGAATCACCCCGACTCCGTATATGTCACTCTTCTCTGTCACCTCCTTCCCATTTCGCGATTCTGAAAAGTTTTTTAATAACCCCTTAATTAGTCGCTGAAAAAATAAAAATTGAAAAGGGCAAAAAGGTTATTGAATTCGTCATTACCAGGAGCAACGTATGGTGAAGAAATGGAAGGCTTGAGAGGGCTCAACATGAGACGAGGAACATCTTTTGCGTCCACCAGAACTCTCTCCGGTGACATCTCACCGACCAAAGCAAACGGCGAATCATGAGCATGCAAATACTTCAGTGCTTTTGCAATTCCAAGTGCAATATTCCGTCGTCGTTCCCAGCTTAAACTCCCAAGGACATCGCTTAAATATTTTCCCTCCACGTATTCATACACCAAGTAACCACCTTTCCCACACCTGCATATTCCCTTCAACTTCACGATGTTTGGATGCCGAAGCTTACCAATGTCTTCGGAAAAGCAATTCAGGTCGCTCATCTCTTTCACCTCGAACTGGATTGTCTCTTTTCGTCCTTTAGGGATCATAACTCCTTCTTTTGCAGAAGATAATACGTCGTGGATGGTGATGAGTTTTGAAGCCTTGGAGTCAAAGTAGCGCATTTCCCATGTGCCGTCTTCATTTTCAGCCCTTGTGGTTATCTCCGAGTTCTGTCTTCTGCGTATGAAGACAATGAGAAAAGCAACAAGCGGGAACCCTACAAGCCCAAACAGAAAAAACCACCAAATTGGATTCTTATTATCATCTCTTTTGGTGCAGGGTGGCAAACCGCTTCTACTGTCAATATCACTATCACAAAGGTCGTTCCCAGCGACGCCACTGCTATTGATGGCAAGGAAAGCTCCTGTGGACGGTAACCTCCCGTGAAAATGGTTGTAGGATATGTTGAGTTCTACGAGGGATTCGGCGCTTCCTAAATTTTCAGGAATTTCACCCCACAATTGGTTTTCAGACAGATCAAGCATCCCTAGAACTGGCATCTCTCCCAGACTAATCGGTATTTGCCCGCTAAGCTGATTGTGACTGAGGTCTAAAGACACAAGCTTCTTGCACGAACAAAGTTCATTTGGGATGTTACCGGACAGCTTGTTTCTGTTAAGTTTCAACTGCACGAGCTCCGATAAGTTTCCCACACCAGGTGGAATATAACCAGAAAACTGGTTCTCCGATAAGTCCAGGTTCTCCAGTTCATTACTCCCGAAAGAGGTGGGTAACTCTCCAGAGAAATTGTTTTTAGCCAAATTCAGCAACTGAAGCGCCGGCATGTCCCACTTCCGATCATCAATCCTCCCGGAAAGTTTATTGCCAGACATGTCTAACAAGTATACCTCTGGCAGTTTGGTGAATTCCGGGGGTAATTGGCCGGATAGCTTGTTGTTCTGGAGGCGTACTCGGCGTAGGCTTGTACAAGCGCTCAAACTGTGTGGGATTTGTCCTTCAAGAGAGTTGGAGAAAAGAATAAGCTTGTAAAGATTGCTCGAGTCACATAAGCGATGTGGGATCTCTCCGGAAAGGTGGTTGGTGGAAAGGTCTAAAACAGTGAGGTTGCTATGCATTCCCAGCTCTTTTGGAATCTCGCCCGTTAATCTGTTGGACCACAGTTGAAGAACTTGAAGCCGAGGTAAAGCTGTCAAAGCCCTCGGAATCTTTCCGGTAAAGTTGTTTGAGAAAAGCTGAAGGATCTCCAGTCTCTGAAGATTAATCACAAGTTCAGAAATCTCTCCCCATAGAGAATTATCACTGAGATCAAGCGAAACAAGCTTTTTCAGGTCGAAAATGGAAGGGGGGATCGGGCCCATGAGGTTGTTTCTGTAGAGGAACAGAAACTCAAGATTGGTGAGGTTTCCAAGGGACTCGGGAATGAATCCCGTGAGATTGTTGTAAACAAGGTCGAGATGATGCAGAGACAGTAAGTTCCCTATGCTCTTCGGGATTTCACCGGAGAGATTGTTGTAACCCATGTAAATCCACTTCAAGCTCTTCATTACACCTATGTCACGCGGGATTTCACCCACCAACTGGTTCGAAGCCAATGTTAAGTATTCTAAACCTGTGATGTTGGTGATGGAATTTGGAATTCCTCCCACCAGAACGTTCCCTCCGACATCAAGATATTTTAGACTGGAAAGAAGACCAACCTGATGTGGAATCATCCCGGAAAACATGTTGTTTGAAAGATCCAAGGATTCCAGGCGGGAAAACGACACAGAAAATAAAAACTGAGGCAACGAGCCCGTTAGGTTGTTGTTGCTGAGATTAAGGTAACGAAGTGACGAGGGAGACGAAGGGAACGACGAGGAAGAAATTTCCCCAGCGAACTTATTGCTGGAGAGGTCAATATTATTAACATTTGGGAGCTGAAATATGGACGAGGAAATCGTGCCGGACATGTTTTTACCTGCGAGTTGGATGGAGTTAAGGTGAGAAGAGCTGTGGTCGCAGGTGAGGCCGTACCAGTTACAGAAGGTGGTTGAAGAATTGAGCCAGTTCGAAAGAGACAGACGTGGGTCCTTGGTGGAAGCTTTGAAGGATAGCAGAAGCTGAAGTTCTTGTTCTTGTTGATCTCCATGTGACTGTGAGCAGCGAAGATTGAACACAAGCATGACGAGGCACATGAACGTGAGGCTTTTTGGAAAGGTTTGACGAACTCCTTTGGCCATGTCAAGCTACCAGAGTTAGATTTCTCGTTGCGAATTATCAGTTGTATCTTCGCCTTGCTATGAGAATTCCTCGGATCCTAAGCTGCGAAATAAGAGAATAAAATGAGTAACATATGAATAACTTTCCAAATAATTTCTGTAGAATCGAATTATAACGGGTTCGAGACTTCAGCCAAAAAGAAATCAAAGTTAAATCATGACCAAAGAGAAAAAGCAGCCCGTTAAATTATACGAACCTAAGATTCATAATTGGAGAGACAAGTTAGTGTGTTGGCTAGTGAAGGGATGGAAGAGAGAGATGATATAGAAGTTGAAGAACAACAGTAGCACTATTTGAAGAGAATTGGAAGGATGTGAGAGAGAGGGATGAATGCGAGTTTAAATAGATGGAAGGTGGGGAGAGTGTAAATGGGGCATTGGTTTGGATCATAATTACGAAACTGCACCTTGACCTCTTTTAGATATAACTTTGAACACGAACGTTGAAAGGGTAACAGGGACACATGTTGGAAAAAGGCTCTGATTTGTCGGATTATGACCAAAATTCTCTTTTGACTGACACTCCGAATTTTCTGTAACCGTTGAAAACAAAGATATTCGAAGGTCGGGTTTGCACATTTCACAACGGTGAATATGTTTTTTGACCAAAACCCGACGTCAATGGCGAATATATTATACATGAAGGTGGGGAGATCATATATATATATATATATATATGTACGTATATGCCTTCTTTAATTTGTTCTACTTATTTACAGGACCATGTGACTTGTACATGGGAGAAGCCCAAACAATATATTTAATTAAACATCACGTTTTGAAAATGAACTGGTGGCTCCTAATATCATAGATGAACATGAGGGTATGTATAGCATATATGTGTGTGTGTGTAGAGAGAGAGAGAGAGAGAAGAATGAGTAATAACAGGATCAGCTTTTCTCCTTCATTTGAAAGTCAAAAGGAAAAAAATTTAGCAGCTTTCGTTTGGACTCTAGATACTCATGTCGATGCTCGCTCTCATAAAAGTGAGCAATACACAGAGAAGTGTAGGGGTAGAAAATAACAAATACAGAGGAGAAGTTTACGAAAGAGGCGAAGGGGAATGAGCAGAAGCAGTGGGGGCAGCTGGACAGTAAAAGAAACGAAAAAGAGAGGGCACAGCGGGGAAGAATATGTAAAGAAAAAGTCGCTAGTCTTTTACGTTACATACACTAGTACTCGTGCGCACATATATCCACTTTTATTAATTTAACCCCTCACTTTCCTCTTCATCACCTCTGTGCTTTCAACACTACTGGGGGACCTACCCTGTCTTTCTCGAAGGAATATACAGTGTGTAGTCTTTTTCACCCTCAGGCGTGCCTTTCTAGGGTTCTTCATCTATCCACTCCTCTCCGCCACGCCTAGCTACCTCTTCCCCGCTCCATCAGTTTCTTTCCCCTTTCAGTCTCTCCTTCATTTCCCACTTGCTACCTTCAATAATGGAAACCTTACCTGTTTAGCATATTCCTAATCTCACGTTGATTGATATTATTAATAATATATAGGGAAAATTAATCTTTAGTCCTTCAACTTTTAACCCATTTGTAACTCAGTCCCTCAACTATGACTTGATGCAACTCAGTTCCTGAACTTTTGACTCGCTTATAACTCAGTCCTCCATTTTTTTTTTGCTTTTTATATTATTATCCTTATCATTTTTATGTGCCAAACATTAATCCAAGTCAACTCCACGTGGCAAAAGTTCTCCCTATTCAGCTCCACTTCTGCAGCCTCTAGCTCGCTTGCCCTCCTTTTCTCTAAACTCACCCAACTTATACGCCACCTTGGACCTCTCTGACCGTCTCTCTCCTCCCAGTACCCATTTTCTCCCCCCGCCTCTCTCCTTCCCTCCAACTTCCAATCCACCCAAGGAGCGTAGGAAATCAGACAATGAAATGCCAATGTTGGGATCAGTAATTTTTTTTTTTAAACGTGTGTGAGGTCACCACACAGTACTCTTGCTGCTGGTAAATATGGATGAAGCACAATGTCATCCTCCTCAAACTCACTATCCATGGACCGGATCACCTTTCTAATCACAAAAGCCGTAATCACCTACATGCATATATAAATCAAAAGCTAGGTTCTTGGTTAGTCTAATGTTTTTTATTTTGTGAAGAATTGTGAGTACGTGCATAGTTGGTTCTGATTATAGTAGAGGCTGTCGAGAAGCCAGTCATTTGGCAGAAAAAAAATAGATTGATGGAAACAACGACGAGTTCCAATGCAATGTGGGCGTTTGGGATGGAGTCTGCGGCTACTGATAGCTGGGCTAGGGAGGGTCTTTGAAGCTTGAGATGATCGGAGGTGGGAACATCCTCTGACGCAGGGGAGGCCGCAGTCGCAGACACTGGAGCTGAGGTGGAAGAAATTTTGCCATGTGAAGCTGACTTGGATTAATGTTTGACACATAAAAGATGATAAGGATAATAATATAAAAAGCCAAAAAAAATGAAGGATTGAGTTATAAGCGAATCAAAAGTTCAGGGACTAAATTTCACTGAGTCATAGTCGAGGGATTGAGTTACAAGTGGGTTAAAAGTTGGAGGACTTAGAGATTAATTTTTCCTAATATATATCATATAATTGGCTTAATTAATCATCACTTGATTTTGGCGTGCATATATACGCACCCACCATCTGAAATTCTGATCATGACTGTCCATTGTACTCTGTCTGGCGTATCGCCCATTACTTACCATAATTAAGTTTTTTGTGTGCTTTTATCGAACTCTTGTTGTGTTGTGTATTGGGGTGAGCATTCACTCAATATAAAATACATTTGGCCACTTCACAGATTCCTAATATAGAAAAGTGAATATATGCCAATATGCTGTAAAGTGCATTACCGTCCAAGACTAGGATTAGTGCTTTCGTTTTTGGACTTGTGCATATTGATTAATGTGATGTGTTTTGCCAGCATATACATATTATCTTCTGCGAAAAAGAATAGTACATTGCTTCGTCCTTAAATTCGTTGAGGTTTGCATGACGTGGAGCCGACCAATTCCCCTTGAATAAGGGTCTGAATCTCTCTTTTGATATTTGTAGGGCTTCATGTTCTTTATGAACGGTCCGTTCAATCACTTAGCTATATCTTTAATATTGTTTGGCAGATTGAGCACTATTATTTGGCATAAAAGGTCTTATGCACTTTCAAAGAGAATATGATGAAGTTAACCCTCATAAAATATGTCTTTTTAAAGGAGCACTACAATCTATAATTGTGGGATAAAGGGTTTTCCGAGATGGTGACTAACTCGCCAATCACAGAGATGGATTAGTGGGAAGATAAACCGACTTGTGCACCACACATGGCGTAAGCCCTTGTCCTTTTAATATAAATGGGTGTCGAAACCCCAGAGGTTCGTCCAAAAAAGTGCTGAATTATAGTCCCATATCTCTGTTAATTATGCACATGAGACCCATCCAAAAACACTTCTCCATATAGTCGGACTTTAGGCTGGCCAGGATCCACATGCAAATCAATATATATATATATATATATATATATATATATATGATCGACCCAGCAAAATGAATCAACAAAAGTTAAAGTAGTGCATTATGATCTTTCACATGCACGCACACATTTTGATGTCTATAGTACGCCTCCCTTAGCTTTGTTTAGATCGTGCCGAAATATTTAATTGCGTCTTGCATCTTATATAAGTCAGAAAAATGGCAGCCAATTAAGTTTTGTCGACTTATGTGTTATTAATAATGGAATTCACCAGAGCTGACTCTCCACGTGCCTTGATTTTCCTCGTAACCTTATGTCACTGTTTATTACACTTTGAAGCTTGGAAAGATCCAGTCGTCGGCCGTTGCCCGGCCCGGGAACGATGCTTGAGCTTAACGTTAAAACGTTGTTATCAATTGTATTATGGGGCGACATTCGTTAATAATAGACTGAACAGAACAACTAGTGTAGCAGTAGCCAACTGGCCTGCCTCTTTATCTTATCTCTACACCGTACCCCCTGCAGAATAGAATAGCTAGCTATGACATGCAGCATATGAGCGTCCCCATTTTCTGTTATATATGTGTACCTTAATGATAAAACTTATTTAACAAGTGTATTATTAGCTAATTAACCATTGTATGCTCCAGACTTCTGGGGTCGTTGTTATTATTATATATTGTTCTATAGAGCCAGGACGTGTCAAACTTGCGTAGTGGCACGTGAACTTCGGGCCCAATCCACCTCACTGGTAGTCTTGACCATTGACAATTATTGCGGCCTCCATGCAATAGACGCAGGACCACCTGATTTTGACATGATGAAGCCATATTTGCCTTTCTTTAATCAACTTCGCTGCTAGTTCTGTTTGTCTGCATGATGGCTTGTAAATTAAACCCAGAGACTTGCACCCTCTCTAATTGATCACTTCCCAGTGATGTATAGCTCACTAGAATCAACACAAAACAGCTTCAGAACTGCCCTTACCTGACTATTTCGCTATTGAGATCAGCTTCAAATAGAATCCACAGTATTGAAAAGTGGCATATGCATGCGAGACCACTACTCTTGGCCATTTGCTTTTGGGGAGACTGCTACTGTGCCTAGCTAGAGCGTGCATGCGCAGAAAGACAAGCAGAGTCAGCTGGTACCTCCCCACTGAGTTGCTCCGCGACAAAACACATTCATCAAACTATGACGCAACCAAGCAACTGACATACACATACATTTATTATTTCTTTCTCTGCGCAGCAACAAATTAAAAGAGCCCCATCATCAGTGCGTCATGTGCAGCTTCTGCATCAGTGTGATCTCTAAATCATTGAGACCCTTTTTGTTCAGGCTAGCCTAATAACTTGTGCGCAACTGCACATTGGGTGGCTGAGATTTGTTCATGCTTAATACATCAGGTCAAGTTATTTGATATATGGCATTTACTTTCTTACTGGTATTCTCTCTCCTTTTCTGAAAAGATATTAAGTCCCCAGATCAAACTTCGTCTGAATAACCTAGTTTAATTTATCTACTGGCTTTAGCGTTCATGAGAGTTCAACTCTTTCGTTCTGCCAAATTCGTACATACATTTTATCGTACGTACTTTTGATTAATAAAGCATATTCGTTTCTCGTTAATTCTAATAACAGATTGAAAGTTGAATTTCTGCGAGAGTTTTCAGATCAGTACGTACTTTGTCAGGGATTATTGAACTACCCTCGGCGTGCCAAATCTATGGCCTGCGCGCCAGCTGATATTCCATGGATAAACACAAAAAGTGATACATATGATTACTTGTGTACACGCAATATACATACAAGTGCCAACAGCTGAGAGCAAACAGTACAATTACCCTTGAAGTCCGAGAAAAGATCAGTTATATAATAAATCTTCCTAGCTATCAAGCCATGAAGAATTACAATTGAAACAGAAACCTAATAGACTAATTCCAACGTGAGGGAACAATTAACATGGTGTGGATCAAGAAGCGACATTGTTGATGGTGCCTCGAGTGATTGCAGGGATACAGCTGGAACTCCTGACGATCGTCCCACTACCACTCCTGTTATGAGCAGCCTCACGAGAAGGAGTCACAGACCTGCAGGCTGATCTGCTTCTTGATGCTTTCTTCAAGATCTGCTTGATGGCCTCAGCCTGGTACAACACTGGATACGACCTGACCATCTTATTGAATTTGACGCATGCATTGATGTGCTCTTCCATTGCTTCCTTTCCCTTCCCACCATTCTTCTGCATCGTTTCTTTCACAGCTTCCCCACACAAACCGCATATGAATTTTCCCCAGAACCTGCGACGCACGTCCTTTATGTACTCTTCGCTGCACTCCTCTGACATTCCGCAACACTCGCACTTCACATTCTTCACCTCCCAAATGGGGGAGGCCGCCACCCCTTCGTCTTCCAGGCCTTGTTGGTTTAGTTCCGACGTGATGTCAGATATTGTTCTTTCAAGACCATCCTTCGGGCCTGCGTGCTGATCACTGCTCTTTGTGTACAACCCTACCAGTTGATTTGCCTTGTTTGGGTTGGGAGCCATGATGATGATGATGAGTATCTATGTCAGCGAAAATATGCACAAGATATAGTGTAGCTAGTCACTAATAGCTTGTGAGAAAATGTTAGGCAGACTATGACATATATGTTCAAGCAGATTATGAGCATCTATATATACACATTAGATTTCTCGTGTGAAGAAGATGCATGTGGAATCTAGCTATGCTGAGTCTAGTAACTAATGAACATTACAGAAAAACCCGGACTAACCCAGGTTTTTCACGAAGCCAAGTTGGGGGATAACTACTTCCCGAAATCTTTATACATCTCGTGAACACACTTTGTTTTCTTCTCATATATCCAAAGCAGAAGTGTTGGTTATTCGTAACAGGGCCATATGAGTTTTGGCATGTGAAGGGTTTGAATTGGTTATAAATTGCAGACAAATTTAACGATATAAGCTTTAAAATGCACATGATTTTTTTATCTCTGGACAAGAAAACTATAAATTAGACAAACGAGACGAGCACACTGGAAACTGCTGGTATACGTACATGTCCTTGCCTCCCAGACACGTAACACTAGAAGGATGAGTCTTGTTTAATATGATCGCTTTTAGGTTGAAAAACTATGGTTGCGGGACAAGCTAACAAAAGCAACATAGATATGGGAAGATGTTACAGTGAGGAGATAAAAATACCAGATCATCCTACGGAAATCCAAAATCACGAGAGGGAAGAGAAACAGGAAGTCATGTGAGAGAGAGAGAGAGAGAGAGAGAGGAAAATAAAGGCAGATAACGTTCACATGGATCTGTTGAAGGTTGACGATAAAATTCCTACTTTTTGGCCTCTCTTGAAGGAAACAAAGCAGCTTCTGTTTTTCTTAGATCGGGAGATAATTCTTGATTCTCGAAATGCGAGATCTCATCTGTCGTTTTTACATTCGTCTTATACGTTGCGAACGAAGACATTTGCGACAAAATTTTCAGTGGGACTGGCTAATTTTAGAATTAAAAAAACAGACACTAAGTTAGAAAACAATAAAATATCCGGCTTAATGGGGGTCAAATATCCGAAGTCAGAACTCATACTCCACGGGTTCAGCACCATGAACCGCACCTTTTCAAATCCCATCACACCGTTTGTAGAGGCATTCTAAAACGGTGGCGTATAGATTAACGCCTAGATTCGCGAAGCCTTCAGCCTGAGCCCTGCCTAAAGATTTTATATAAAAAGAAAATATCTCAAGTCAGGCACATCACTTCAAGGAACAAAAACCTAGACTGGACACTAAATCGATTGAGATAATGGTTTAAGAGTCAATAGGTTAGATCGAGGTCAAACCGACATCAGACTGGTCATATTAAAATAATAAAATTTAATTAATAATAACAAAATATAAGGAAATGTAGCAATAATTTGATTGTAACAATGACAAAATACAATAACATTGAGAATTTTAATCCTTATGATTCCTCAATAACTAAAATTAATAATCATTATTATTAAAATTTATTCAAATATATAATGACCGAAATATTATGAGTTGAATGAGAAAAATAGAACCAATAACAAAATAATCATTCAAACCGGTTCGTTATCGGTTTACACCGATTTTTGCTGGTTTGACTGGTTCAGTTTCTAACTGGTTCATTGTTTGAACCAAATCGGACCACTAACTGGTTTATCAGTTTTCCTATTGAATCATTTTTTTTTCACTTCTTTCTACATAATTTATTTATGCATTTTTTTTTTTGGGTCACATATTTATGCATGTTATTCTAGATATAAGGATATGCAGATATGCAGACAAATGGGTCTTGTTTATTCTGGACGGCCGTCGGCTACAAAAAAACAGGACCCAGAAGGAATTCGTGGGATGAAGTGTGGTAATGGGCAGCCCATTCTTGTAAGCCCATGCAACAATCCGGACGAATAATGAGATCCACCAGTGGCCTGAAAGTTTTTTTTTTAAAAAAAACAGAAAGAGAGAGCAAGAAGGGGCCCCGTAAAGCACTCGATTGAGAATGATGAGGTGAAAAAAAAACAGCAAAATTAAAAACTGAACAAACTTGGATGTTTTGTCTGCATATTTAGATAGGTGCGTGCAGGATTTATAACACTTTTTATTGGAGCTGAATGAATGGTTCATAGGGTGTACACACAGTCCCCATAAGTTATGGACTGCCGAGATTAAAGAGACCTATAGAGGAGAGTTAAAGAATGTTGTCTTACTTCTCTATGTGATTGTTTGTAATAGCGATAGGATTTTTTAAATACAGCTTTTCAATCAAAATTCATAAAATACAAGATAAAAAATATGATAAGAGTATTGTCTCGAGTTACTTAAACTTAATTATAAACACTTAAATATAAGCAACTCCAAACAAGTCTTATATTGAGGAGCTAACTTATTAGGTGGATATGTGTGTGCATTAAGGAGATGAGGGTGATGTTGGCAGTTTGAGATTGACAGGTGAGGAGAAGCGAGAGACAAGTTAGTTCTTCTGAGCTACCATGTCGTATTGTTTAGCCACACACTCTTTATCTTCCACCACTGCCCACGCAGGCCTTCCACATGCCATTCACATCTTCGTAATTAATGTCCAACTCTTTCCTTGTCATGAAAATAAGCAACAACTTATCCATTCAGATTTCCCCGGGGGGGGGGGGGGACTGTAACTCATATTGACATGGAATTGTACATGCGAGAGAACAAATTTATCAGCATACACCGTGTTTTTTTAAATGATTTGTTATTTGGCTGTCACTGGTTTATATTATGTAAATTAAAAGCTGATCCTATGGGGGAAAAAATCTCTAAAGTGAATGGATATCATTATTCTCAATTTTATTCACCATACATCCACGTTGAAAATAACATGTACTCCTTCGATCTTTAATATAAAGACTTATTTAACTAGTTTGATTAGATTAAGAAAGTTATATAAGTTAGTTAATTATAAGAAATATGACATATTTTTTCTAAAATATCACAATCATCTTTATTAATATATTTTTTTCCCTCAATTACTTGATTATGGCTGAGAAAGTATCCATATGAATAATTTTAAAAAATTAATAGATATAAAAAACAGACCGGAGGAGTATGTCTTAAAAAGTGGATGGAGAGGAATACATATTTTCCAGAAGGAAGCCAAAAGGACATCCATTATGTTTCAAGCTTGATTCGAGGTTTCGTTGATACTTATGCTTAACTCCTATGAAGTCGTCATCCTTATATAATTTGTTCCTGATTTCGTAGTTTCACGCTAAACAAGCCCGAGCCACACCTATATTTTGGCGTGTCTTGATTTTAGTCTCCACCACACCATATTTGTTTACTAATGAACAAGGACCGCATATTTTGTATTAAAAGTCCCTTTTGCATCAAATCAGAGGACTCTTTATCAGGACAGACTCTTTATCCCTGCGTATTATGCCCCCATCTTTGGATATTTCGAGCACACCTTATCTCAAATCCACCCCCCGGGGGGGGGGGGTTGGTGTTCTCAACTGTCATGTCATGAGGCTATTGTTCAAGAGACTTGTCCCAGGGAGGGCATTAGACTCTCTGTTTATCCATATCCACCATGACATGCAACCCACAACTCAGACGAGGGTCCGTTGAATACTAAGTGCCTGTGTCCAGATTCTAGGTCAAGCTTACAAGTTAATTATCATACTGACTGGCTTTCCTGGAAACGTGGCTTCTTAATGTTGTCATTTGATGCTTTTAATGATGTTCTTTACGAGAGAATCAGTATAATTCTTTATAGCGAAGTCGTCAACTTTACTCTTTCTCGGTTGGGAAGCATTTATTCAATACGATAAACATCAAAATCAAAAAATAATAATTTTTAAAAATGGTTCCTGGAGGATGAGGAGAAAAATCTTGATGTTGACTTGTTTCGTGGATGGTTGTGGTCCAGACAGGCTCGAGGTCAATTCTTTCTTTTAGGAGAGATCCCTTTGGCGCTTGTTCAAGAGACCCGTTGCTTCGTCTTTTATGGGGGCCTCCGTATTTCACTTGCTGCTTTCCAACGGGACCCCATCCTTTTTTTTTTGAGTAGAATGGTATCGCTAACTCAGGGTATCCCAGCTTATCGGCCAGACTATTCTCAGGATGTCTCGCACAGGTATCGAGCCCATGACGTGATAGGAAAGACGTCTTGCGTTCCCGTTTGCGACCAGTTGGACCCGACCTTTGCAGGCAGGGGCCCCATCCTTTCATCGCTCAAAGTCATCATATTGTTAGCCTAACAGGGACCCCCTTTCAACGATGATGTCTCCTATCTTCTTCTCCCCCCCGCGCCCGGGGCCCACCCCTCCTCATCCGCTACTTCCATTATCAATTTCATTATTATTATTAACCAATCCACTTTTATAATTGCCAACTGCTCCTCAGAAATTCAACTCCAGCAAAATCAATAGTACTCATCAATGAGCTCATGGCCTCCATACGCGGATTCTCGATGCACACAGCTCCGTATATAATATAGCTGTGAAGAGTCAAACGGTAATGTAATATCTTATATTGCCTCAGCTCATTTTCTAACTTTGATCAATTGAGAATTTAGTAATAAATAAATATATAAAGAAAGGGTGCTCTGTTCACACCTAAAAAATCGTCGGGCGGTGTGCTCACTTTTGTGTGCTCAAATGAATGAAGGGAACTAAGAACGTGTTTGGATAATATTAGAAGTATTTTTTTTTAAATCGAAATAAATTCATTTACATATTTACTTTTTATACCGTAAAAACACTTTTAAAATTATGATTTTGATTCTATCCAAATACTTTCTAAAACACCGCCATTCTGCAAGAGAAACATCAGCAACTGCCTCCGGATGATTGATGACACGTGGCCCACTTATATATGGACGCGAATCATTAACTGTTAGCGTCAAACGGAATGGAATGGATCGATGACCCGATGCATGGCTCTTGACTTGGGTGTTTGGTTGTGGGTTGTTACAGCTCAGCCTTGGATTTCTCTTCAAACCCATACACAAACAGAGGGCACAGAAATTACACGGTTAAGGAAAAATGGCCGTGGCCCCACTCGCTTTCCGTCCCCATTTATTACTTGCGGGGTTTTTTTTTTTTATAAAAAAAAACGGACATATTGTTTTTAAATCATTAAGTAATGCAATGTGCGGCTCAAGTATTGGAAAAAAAAGAGAGGCTATGTTGCTCTCTCCTAAAGTGAATGGTTAAAATGGTATTTTGAGCTTTTATAATAATCAAAAATTAATTTCTTGGCATTTATTTATAATTTTATGGGATATTTTCGGTTATATTTCCGATCAACAACTAAAGGATTTTATTTGAGTTGAAGTTTTGAGTTCAGATAATAATATTTTTTTTTTCCAACGAACCGCGTGGATTGTCGCCATTTCCACCTCGTCTGAGGTAACATCGCAGAAAATAGCAGAGATACAATTGTGATCTCCAAGAAGCACTCTGGCACAAGCCCAACGCTAATAATTTAACTAAGCCAAGAAAGATCAGGTGTGGACCTATTTAATCGCACCTGCTTCTCAGCCCCAACGACCTCGTAAAAATAAGACGGTGTCAAGCAATAACGCGCTTCTTTTGACCAATAGCATGGCGCCACGTCCTCCTTCGTGAATCCCCGATCCTACCACGCTGCTGGCCTGTTCAATCCGCACCGTTGGTTTTCCTTACCCCAACGTTTCCCCCTCCTCGGCGTCGTGCTGTTAATAAATGCCACCGCGATCGCCTCTCGCATTTGTTTTCTTTCCCTCCCTCTCTCCTTCCTCCGTTCCATCTTTGCCATGCCTTCCGCCGAGATGGACCAGTTGACCTCTGGTGCTAGCAACCGCATCATTCCCATCCTCAAAGCCCTCAGGGCCTCTTTGATTTTCGTGTACACCGTCTTCCTTTCCTTCTTATGGTTCTTTCTCCCTCGTCCTCGTCGCTTTTCTTCTCCTCCCTTGCTCGGCACTCCGCCTTCTTCTCCTAGGAAGCATCGGAAACGGAGGTCCTTGTGGTTGATCCGAGAGGAGGATGACACCCTCCGGAGAAGAGCTTTAGCCGAAGATGTGCGCATGGCCCGCGATGATGCCACTTGCCGATGGGCAACTTCTCTCTTCTGTGGCCTTAGAAGTAACGCTCTGTTTTGCCGCTCCTGGTTTCCTGTTTCTGATGATATTAAGTAAGGTCTTCTAATATTTGTCCTGCCTCGTCACTATCTTTGGTTGGCTTTTTAGTCTTTAAGTCCTCGCCTCTGGTTTCTGAATGTCGAGTTCATTTTTCAAGAGAAGGAAGGGTTAAGAGAGTGAAATTTGCGATTGCCAATCTCCATCTAATAACTACTCATGCTGTTCAATGAACTCGCTGATGGTTTTTTTTTTTTTTGTGGCGAATCTTATGTCTCTGGAGGAGTTCTATATGTAACGTATAAAAGGTGTTTTTTTACTGGCTTGAACAGATTGGAAGTTAACGATGTTGTTTTCCAGTTTCACGTTGGAAACCTGTAGAATTGAAAATAACTTAGCAGGTGGAGGAACTAAGTTCTGAATGAGCTGAAGAGAAGTTATTTGGTCATCTTTTTGGTGTTCGTACGAAGTTGAAATACGCTAAATAGGATATGGGCTTGAACTGGCCCCTTGCTGTACTGTTCATTGTGAATGTGAATGAAAGTGATTGAAACGATAACCCTCTTTTAGAGAAATGTTAATTGGGTATCCCAACTTTCAAATTATGTGGCTCTGTGATCTCTATGTGGATTGCGTGCTGTTCTTTGATCTCTATTTTGGGAGCGTCCTATTGGACAACTATCAAGCAACAGTGTAATACAAACTTAAGCTTCGTGGAATGTAATTGTCGTCTTCTTGCTAAGATAAAGTAGTTGTGATGTCAATTGTGTCGAGACGCTATTTTTCCTTTTCTCGATTAGTTGAAGAGGCATTTTCAGATGACGATATTAAGGTTCTGGCTTCTTGAATTTTTCCCCTGGTTTTCATATCCTAGATCTTTTCTGATTGTCATGTACAGCTTTCCGTCCCCCATGGCTGCCTTTGTTCTGCTGCTCTGTTTTACATTATCTAATAATTTTTCCTCTTTTGTTTTTTTAGGGGAATTCTCGTAATCATTCACGGGCTTAATGAACACAGGTAAGCTTAATTTGATCAACTGACAGAAACTTCACTATGTTGAAGTTAATGACGATTATTTCTGCTTGAGGGATGAGGCAGATTTTATTATTTCAGTTCATCATCGCTACAATTAAAGTCCCCTATGCTTGTTGGCAAAATCCACCCCCCCAAAAAAAACAAAAATTGACTGCCCTTGTTTTTATTTTTTTGGAGCATATAAAAGTTATGGATAACTTTTATCTGACACAGTGTTCATTTGTCAGTGGAAGATATGCTGATTTTGCAAGGCAACTGACATCGTGCAACTTTGGTGTCTATGCAATGGACTGGATAGGTATTTACTATCCTTAAGACCGGTTTTTAATTCTGTCCGTGTCATTGCTACATAACACTTTCCTGTTCTCTAGTATATCTCTATCTTGTTGAGATAAGAATTAACCTCATGTTTTTGGATAATGTAGTAATAGGAATGGATACCCCCCCTTTCTTTGCGATGTTTATTTTTCGTCCTATTTATGAGCAAGGATAAAGTTTTTTTCTGGACTTTTTCTGCCATTCTCTTGTCTGAAGGTTTACACTTATGCTTTCTTTTTACAGGTCACGGAGGGAGTGATGGATTGCATGGTTATGTTCCATCACTTGATCATGTTGCTGCAGACATAGTATGTTTGACTGCATTTCCTGCTGTCTTCATAAACAAAACTTTAAGAAGTGTTCTTTCTATAATTGCTATTTTTCTCTGGTGCCTTGCAGTATTTATTTTACTTGTTAAAATAAATTTATATTTAGATATCCATGTTGAAGGTTTCACGTCAATGTTTGGAATGATGGACAGCAGTACAACATTTGGTTATAATACAGTATGAAATTACACCATTAGATAACCTAACTGTAGAATGCAATTTTCATCAGTCCAACCATTAGAACATAAAGCAACTACCATGTCGATTGTGTAAGTGATATTGTAAAAGTTAGCCAAGAATAATTATGTAATTAATTATTGGATAGTATATAGCTTATCATATTTGAAATGTCTTCTGTCTTTAATCAATATTAAATTGATGAAGGACAAAATCTCAAATTGCTGTGAAATTTTACAGGCACGATATTTATGATTAAAGCTTTGGACTGAATGATAAATATTTTCATAAAATACATTGTACAAAGAGCTATTTGATTGCATAAGATTGAATCTAATTTTCACCGGTGTCGATGGAAGTTGTCACTATCTCTTGTTTCTCTTTTAATTTGAGCATGCCTGGACATGGACAAAGTTCTTCATTCAGGTTCAACTTTGTTGCTTGATCGTTTTGATAGTGAACAGCGATAATGTAAACAGGGGGCATTCTTGGAGAAGATAAAGTTGGACAATCCTGGGGTACCATGCTTTCTCTTTGGTCACTCCACTGGAGGAGCTGTGGTTTTGAAGGTAAAGGACTGTTTATCTTCTGAAAATCTCCATGAATTTATTTCTTTCTTTTTTTTCTTTTTAAACTTGAAAGGTCATGTACTTTTTGTGTAGGCGGCTTCCTACCCTCAGATTGAAGAGATGGTGGGAGGAATTGTATTGACTTCACCAGCTTTGCGTGTTAAGCCAGCTCATCCTATTGTTCGGGTAAGCTTACTTTGATATCATACCAAGTAACTTCTTAGTGTAGTACGTGTAAAATTTTCTAAAGAAATGGAAAAGGGTGTCAAAAATAGGCGTGGTGAATGCTCTTGTTATTTCCTTTTTGTTATTGGAACTAGAATGGACAGACGGTCACTAGTGGTGTATTACTTTGGGAATGCAGCAGTTAACTTTTTAGAGTACCAAACATGGATATAGACATAGTCAAAAATGGACATGATGATTGATGAATTCTCTCTGAGTACTTCTCGTTCTCTTGGTTTTATAATCACTATGCTTGTATAGATAGAATTCCCTAAACATGCTCCCTGCGTGTCAAGTTTTCCGTTTCAAACTCTCAGCCAGAACGATGTTATAGTTGAAACTTATTTCCTCAGTCTTATGCTTTGAAATTTGTATTTTTTGTATGACCCCAATTGAACGTGGTACATGGGAAAGAGAAGGGGTGAAAACCTTAATATTATTGCATTAAAATGTGTTATGTGCTCTATAACGTGTTTTTTGCTTTTCTTCATCATCAGTTTTCCGGATTCATGCAGGCTGTTGCCCCAGTTTTTTCCCTGGTTGCTCCAAAATTGCAATTTAAAGGAGCAAACAAAAGGGGGATTCCAGTTTCCAGGGATCCAGCAGCATTGTTGGCCAAGTACTCTGATCCTTTGGTCTACACAGGACCCATAAGGGTCCGAACAGGGCATGAAATATTGCGTATCTCTTCCTACTTAATGCGGAACCTAAAATCTGTGACAGTACCATTCTTTGTTCTCCACGGAACTGCTGATAAGGTGACTGATCCGCTTGCCTCGCGAGAGCTATACAACGAGGCAGCTTCTCGGTTCAAAGAAATCAAACTTTACGATGGCTTCTTGCACGACCTTCTGTTTGAACCTGAACGTGAAGGGATAGCCCAGGACATCATTAATTGGATGGAAGAGAGATTAAATAACTTATGAAAATGTTGATTAGTACTGGGGAATAATTGGAAGTGGGATTAAAAGAGACGTTGAATTTGGTAACCACCACTCAACAGGGCTCTTGGGAAAAATGGTTTGTAGGAGGCAGATAGGTAATTCATTTCATGTTGGATGCCATATATGTGTGATTGTTTGTTACGTCAGGAAAGTTGTATTTATTTAGCGAAGTTATAAGTAACGTTTCGTAATCCTGTAGTCCTGTGTTCGCCTCTCGTTCGCCTTTCGTGAAGGGATGCGATTCAATTTCATCGTTCATGAGGCCGGTAGGGCGGTTTTCTTGTTTGCTTATGCTTTGCAGGTTGAAACAGACGAGGAAACAGATCCGTTGGGAAAAAGAAACCGCTTTTACGGACACATAAATAAGTACATTAACAGTGACTGTTTGTTATTTATACAAATATATATATTTTTTAAATGTTGACGAAAGTGCCTCTCCACGCTGCACTTCAAAAACTAATTTGCAATTAAGTTTATACCCACTTCAATAACACAAACAGTGTAAGTACTCGTATCATTATATTCTTTCCAAACTACCAGGAAAATCAAATGGACGTACAAGTAAGCTGGAATCAAATTTATCATGTCGATATTAAGTAGAAATCGACCTGCTCATGTGGCAGTTTAGCATCTGAGATCACGAACTTGATATTTGTGGATGAGCCCAGATTTATGTTTTCTGGGTTTGAGCAACTTTATCCGAAGTTTTCGAAGACGATAATTGACAGTGATGAGAACGTTAATTGCAACAAAAAGGAAGCTAGGAGTCTTGGCGAAATTATTAAACTACATATAAAAAGCGATAATCAAGAGATGGTTGCAGGTAGACAATCCCGTGTAGTTGGCTTCACTTTTACGCGGTCCTCAGCTCGTACTAATGACTACTAATTAGCAGAGCATGCTTGCTGCACCTTAGTGGCCATGTAGTGAAGAGAGGAGTCAACATAAGAGACCAAATCTTGAAATGCCCATCCTTCCACCGGATCACTCTCAAACGACCATTCGATCTTGCATCCTTGAACATCAACATCACTGGCCATGGGCAACACCTTGATTGTGGCCACATATGACTTGAATCCGATGTTGTTATCGGAAACCTCGTAGGTCAAACAGCGCTGGATAGGATCCAAGGCAAGCAGCTTCTCTTTGACCCACTTGACGGTGGTCTCAGCCTCCCCCTGGCCTTGAACGGTGGAAGCGCAGTACCGGACGAGGCCAGGCTGACCAGGAAAGCCCTCTACTTGATAGCACGTGTCTATGGGCATCAATCTGTGCAGGTTGCAGAAATCCTCCAACAGACTCCATGCTTGCTCTGTGCCTGTGTGTGGGATCTCAACGCAGGCTTTACCTTCCCACTTAGAATTGGGTTCCTCTGCCATTCGTCTCTGGAACAGAGCGCGACGAGTAAAAACAACAGAGAAGGACGAAGAGTTTTTTTTTTTTTTTTTGGGGGGGGGGGATTGGGGTTTTGGGCTCTGCTGTTCTATCTTCGTTGTATGAACGCAAGTTCTTAGAGCCCCAAAGAATGCGTGAAAGAATATCAATAATGGGAGAGGCGCTTACTTTTCACCAAAAAAAATATCTATAGAAAAATGAGTAGTGGAGTGGTAATGGCAGACAGATGTTGCTCGTGGGAAGAATCTTAGCGTGGAGATCCAAAACCCTTGAATTTGTCCAGTTTGAAAAGGATGGTGTTGACGTTATCTTCATAACGGGTTTGTTGACTGTACTCTAATAAATGCATTCGTACGAAGAGAGATATGCATGAACTTGTATTGTAGTATAATTATATAGCATGGAATCCCTGATTGACGATGTTCCCTTTTAATATCCGAAAATAACCCCTCGTCTCTCCCTCGGACACTTCCTAGCCCAAGGGGGTGACTGGTTATGTTTGAGGTCAAATCCGAAAACAATTGGAACACGGAAAGAAATAAAAGAGAACAAAGACCAAATTATAAGCTGACATAAAATATTTTTTTTGGTCGGACGACGAGAAGCACAGAGTAGCAGTTTTAATCACGGATTTGCAGAACCAATAGCCGTTAAGCATTGGGCGAATTTGCAGAATGAATATGATGGTCCATTTTGGCAGCCATGCGTTGGAGGCCAAGATCGTATTTGGCGATCAAATCCTGCAGTACCCAACCGTCGATAGGATCAAGGGAGAAATGCCACTCTATCAGAGAACCGTCGTGACCGTCGGCAGCCATGGGCGACACCTTCATAGTTGAGCGGTAGGAATTGAAGCCGATATTGCTCTCCACGATTTCATAGACGATGGTGCGTTCGTCGTGATCGATGGCCAGAAGCCTTTCCTTGGACCAGCTGAGGCGTTGATCGGCTCCGTCGGAGGGGATGGAAGAGCCAGAGCAGTATCGGATGCAGCCAGGCTCACCGTTGGAGCCATGGATGCCGTAGCAGGTCGCCAGGGTGGGGAACCATTTATGAAGGTTGAAGAAGTCCTTCATCAGCTCCCATGTCTGCTTCGCCGACGCATTTCTCAGCGTCGCCGATACTTTCCCTTCCCATTTCTCCTTCGGATCTTTCTCCATCCTCGAAACCAACATAGGCCTCACAGTTCTCAATTCTCCACTTAAATTGAAAAGCCCACACCCGACCATTGGTAAAAATTTGGTCATAAAAATTGTTGGGAAAATCATAATTTAAAAACTTGAAATTTAAAAAACACAGATAGAAACCCGTAACAACTTCACTATATTGCCAAAAATCATAGTGAAATTGTCACGGGATATGTCAAAAATTATAGTGAAGTTGTTATGATCCCTATCTGTGTTTTTTAAATTTCAGAATCTTTTTTTTGTAATTTCTCCAAAATTGTTAGGTGATCCAATAGACATTCATTCATCTGTTTTTTCTTAAAATAAGAATACGCAAGTAATAATAAAGGAAGCATAATTTTTCTAGATCAAAATACAAACAAAACACTAATCCCCGTACTTCTTATAAGATGCAGATGACCAAATTTTGTAATAATAAATTAGTTAAAATTGATGTTAAAAACTATAGCTTATTTTTTATATTAAATAGAAGGGTGGTTTTTTCAAAAAATAAGTTAGTTTTTTCACATTAACTTTAACTATTTTTTTTTAATATTACTTTGGTTATCTATAATCTATAAATCTAAAAATAAGCAAGGGTGGTTATCTACAACTTTCAAGCTCGTACAGTAAGATATAAATATAAGTTTTTTTTTTATATTTGATTTAAAAATACACTTATATTCAATATTCTTAATAACATACCATAAAAACTCACAATATTGCAATCAACATTACACTATATTCCATTTTCTACTATTCCAGTACGACCCTACCATCCTATCATTGAACCAAGCGAGCCACTAAACTGGACATGTGCTGTAATGAGCATCTAATAAGGGCCCAGTTCAATATTGGCGGGAAACCCATACCAAAAAATGTCCTGGGATATTTTAATTGGAACTGAGTTTCAGAAATCGGCGAGAATTTCGCAATTTGCATCCTAATTAAATTGGCAGCGAACTGAGTTTTATCATGTCAGAGCCCCCCTCTCAATGCAAGACAGTGTAAATCATGTTAGCTTGTCTCTCACTGTAAGATCGTGAAAGTTGTATGATCGCGAGGCAGCAGGTTGATTGGTTGATTCTCAAGTTAAACTGATGGTTTAAGCAGCTAAACCCTCGCGCCCAACAAGAAGTGAACAAAATTCCATGTTTCAGCAATTAAAGTCATATGAACAAGCCAAAACACAGAAATATTCAGCTTGCATGCTGATTCTCGCCAAGTATACCAGGCCGTTGCCGACGCCCAACTGCTGAGGCTACGCCGCCTGAATTTCAAAAATTAATTCATATTATATAAACCCAGGATCTCTTCTCTTTTCCGGACAAGAATTAAACCTTAGATTTTGGCCGGCGGCAAAGTCTCCTCAGGCGAACCCTATCCTGGAAATGGGGAAATGAAATTCAAAATTTTGCATTACCCAGTAGCCTACCAACCAGTTAGCACAAGCTAACAAAGGAATAGTACGTACCTCGCTATTGTCATGATCATACCGAATCAAGAAGAGACACCTGCAGCCTCTGATATCATGGATTTTTCTTTGGATCTCTAAAATACGGGCATCATAATAAATTGCTTGATCTCTCCTCTCCTGGAATCAAAATGATTTTGTCAAGTGAAAGCAGAATACACTGAAAGGTAGAAAACTATATATGATCAGCACGCTAACGTCTGAGTCACCTGGAAGCACAGGACAAGGTCTCCAACTTCTAGGTTGGAACATTCAGTATTTTCTAAAGGCACTGAGCGTTCTCTCACAGCATTTTTTATATTGACCCACTCGTCTTCCTCAGCTCCAAATCCAATAAATCTAACGCGGACTTCCTTTAACAAAGGGCAAAACTCTATCAAAGACGAAACTTCTCCACTCTTTTTGTTGGGAGTGTTA